>NW_022987593.1:750864-908364 GCF_902827165.1 Trematomus bernacchii | reverse complement strand
ATATCCATGGAAATGTAAAGTTTACATTGTTTCTCTGAGGAAATGCTCTTTATTTTTTTTTGCCCACCTCTTAGTCCGAATGTTCAATGGGTCATAATTGATATGTGCAACACCACAATTGAACCATGGATGGACACTCAACAACCACATAGTGGGTAAAAAAACCCACCTCCACTGCATTGACTGTATTAAAGGCGAGTGAAGACAAATGGACACAGATATCAGGTTTATAATGTCCAGTCAGCAGACAGAGAACAGTGTTGGATTGCATCAGGGGAAAAAAAGGTTGTATGAGCTTTTGGCCAATCATTGAAAGGAGAAACGATGAGGTATTCTTCGGGTTTAAATGTGTGAGTGCGTTTAGTGGAAAAAGCCATAGAAGGTGCACCTACGTGCCTGCCTGAGGGTGTGAAGATCCATTTGTAGATTATTGAATTATGATGTGTGTGTATGGGGGGAGGGGGGAGCCTAAAAAGGAGAAAGGAGATCGAGTGGAAGAAAGGGGAAGGTGAAAGGGAACAAGAGAGAGAGAGAGAGAAATAGAGAGAATGTTTTTCATTACGTAATCTAATCTAAGTGGCTATTTTTCTTGTATAAAACCTCCGTCGCCCTCTATGAGACCGCTGTCCTCATCTGTCTAAAAGCACTGAGTGAGTCACTGTGGATCCATACACACACACACACACCAACTCATAGTGAGTCAGCCCATATCTGCTATAGACGCTCACCTAAATGATGAATAATGAAATAGGGAAAGGCACATAAACTGCTCAAATGACATGTGAACTCAGAGAAGACATATGGATGATCCTGAATGATAACCACACTCTCACACAAACAAACACAGTGACATCCTCATTGAGCTTATGGGCAGCTGGACTATGGGCTGAACAGGTGTTTTGTACTATGACACCTTGAGGTACAGGTTTCCTTTGTGTTCTAGCAGATTATTCAACAGAAAAAAGTCTGTTGTTGAAGTTAATCTGGCAAAAATGTATTCACATTTTCAGAAGGAAATAGCTAGCCTTTCCTAGTGGAATACATTGCATCTAAAGTTAACCAATTAAAATGTTATAATTTGTTTGTTTGATTCCCTCACAAACGTAAAAGTAAAATAGCACAACTAACTGTTTCTTGGTTTGCTAATGGCTGTTTCCTCCTCTTTCCAGTCTCTTTGCTAAGCTATTAATTAATTATTTTTTTGTATTCTTCATACCGACACACAAAGTCAAAACACCCTTAAACAAAATATAGTTACAAATGCTCATTTCACTGAGGCAAAGACCAATATCTTAAAGCTCTCAGACCGCATGTCCTTTAAATTAGATGTGTCTCCCAATTTTGGGTTAAAAAACTATTTGTGGTGCAAATGTGTAGAACTGCTTTGAGGCCTCACTGTGTGCAAAAACGTCTTTGTCAAGCACATGGTTGGGATGCGACTGCCCTCTCTCACCCCAAGTTCATCCATCAAGACCCTCCTTGCCTCCCTCTTGTGTTGAACCCAGTTTTAAACAGCCCCTAAACATCTGTTAACTCAGCAAAATGTCACTGGAAACACGGTGCTATACAGTAGGACGATGACCCAAGACAGGATGCAACTGGACTTTGGTTCCACTTATCTTTATTAAAAAGCAGCTCTTTGCACATACAGCAGGAAGACAAACCTTTCAAAAGGCCAAAGGCTTGGTCTGAATGGGTGTCTGTTATGAGAGTTTGATCACCACCAAAGCTTTTTTCTGGTGAAATTCTAACTGAAACCATTACATGTCATATTTTCCGAAGAGTTATACTGCAAAAACAAACTAATTAAGTGCAAAATTAAATTAAAATGTAGTTCTGCTTCTGTTCTCGTTTGTTTGGCCTCCTCCTGCCATCATGTGCTGAGAAAGGCGTAATTGAAGTGGGGCGAAGCTGTGAGGTTTGAGATTAATCATGTGGATAAGAAAAAAAACACAACAGTCCCAGTGTTCTCTTTTCCTAGAGCAACAGGAAACACACACACACACACACACACACACACACACACACACACACACACACACACACACACACACACACACACACACACACACACACACACACACACACACAGACAGACCAATAGATACAAACACACATAATCTCCTCCTAACCAAACCCATGCAACACACAAGCACACACTTAAAGGCAGCTCTGGTCCTGAGGCATTAAGTGAAATAAATGGTTTCTCAGCCACCAGGAGGCTCTGATAATAAATGCAATGTGTTTCTCTGAAATTTGTTATTTTTGCTTAGAAATAGAATGAATGAATCTCATTCTCTTTAATGTTTCTTCGCCATATTTCGAATCTTTACATGCAAAAGCCTATTAAACTGTCCAAAACATGTAGGCCTTATTATTATTGAGCTTTAGGTAGCCTAGTATGTGGGCTTGGAAATGTTTGGTTTTGCTTCCACACCACAACATCATGACTTTTAAATTAAGGCCATTGTGGGTTATGAAGTTGATTAAATCTGGGAAAATACAGTCATACCAATTAGAGCTGGGAAACGTGAGACAGTTAAGTGCATCAGAAAATGAATGAGGATATAAAGGGGAACTCCTGCCGAGTGAGAACTGTCATATAAGGACAGGAGCCCAAGGAAAGGCTGTCACCAGAATTATACTAATGTCCGAGATAAACATTTACAGTCATCTTATTGAAAATAATAATTTGTGTTTCAGCCTCTTTTTTCCATTACTGGGGAGTTCCTTGCCATTCATTTTCTTGCAATGACTGCAAAAAACGGTTTAGATGTCTTGGATATAGGCGCGTGTTTTTTCTTTCCGGTAATAACCGACTCATCACCTTGGCCCGGGTCCAGCCAATGCGGGACAGAAAGGAGTGGCACGGATCCAGAGCAGGGAGGAGAGGCGCTGTGTCTTTAAGCTCCAGTGAGATCCAGCGGGGGGAGTCTCAGCACACACGATCATTATTGTGTTAGTGCGTCCAGTGCTGTGGAGGGATCTGCTCAGTGTGCGTGTGATCTGTTGTTTTTTAAAGCCCAGGATGGTTATTCCTGCACTTGAAACGCATGGAGTAGAGTAAAAGGCTTCAAACCCGCCCAATCATGAGATGCCATTGGGTTCTATTTGCCTCACATTTTGTTTTGCTGCCACTAACAGGTAAGAAAACCATTGAAATCTTGCTTAAATATTGCTTCATGGGGACTTGGTGTTTTCTTGATGTATAACTTTAAAGTGACCTCGTTTAATCTCTTCACCTCACACTAGTTTCATAAATCACGTTTTCCTCTTCCAAAGCACGTTAGAGAAGGCTATGTCTTTAGTGAAGAGTTTAAAATAGTCGTAGGCTACTTTATGCGTAAAATTACAAACTATATAGCATTTGTGTTAGTCTTTGTCTTTTCAGATCACTCAAGTGTTGTTCGGACTCAAGTGTATTTCTCCACCTGTTTGTCACTATTTAAGGTCGTTTCGCACTTAATTGGACTAATTCAGGTGTGGACAGAAGTAAAAGTCTGCATGTATTGCGCAGCTTCTCTTCCATGATCCTGATACTGAATCTGGTGCCGTGTCCTCAATGTTTCTGGAAAGGTGGTTGATGTAAAACAAACACAAGTGTAGTTTAACGGTTCAGGGTGATCATCCTGTCAGCTCATGTCTCAAGATCATATCATTTGCATACTACCGTTTGAGAGGTAGGCCTACGTAGGAGATGCCTTTCCCAGCAGGCAACAGGTGCGTGTGTTTGTTTGAGGACGATTAATTATTTATCAAACCGAAATAAAAAGGATTAGGTTGTACGCCTTGGCATGGCACAATGAACAAAGAATAGCCAGAAACACATCTTTTAACAAAAACCACACCCAGCAGCACCTTGACTTTGAACCGCTCTAGCTGCTGTGGTGATAGCTTTGTGTTTAGTCACACAGCCTCATGATTGTTTGAAACCTTATACTTACTCAAAGACCAACTCTGCGAGGCACACACTCTTAAGATAACAGCTACAAAACATGCACTTAGAGCCTGCAAAAACACAGATATTGATGTTATTTTAAAGGGAAGTCTTTCTGCACACATGCTTCTTGCCTTATCAACCCCTGCTGCCAGGCCTGAAGGCACAACAGTCACATGAAAATCCTGAAATGGCGCCTATCATGTGGAAATCTGCAAAAACATACTGGAAAAAAGGGAAGAAAAAGTTGAAGGGGGTTGGCTGGTGGGGTTAAAGTAAATATAAGATGTTAGGTCAGTTTACTCGTATTAGGGGAGTGGATATAGGGCTCTTAATGCATGATTACTCAGCGGGTAGACAGGTCATAATTATTGATTGTTCAATTGAGCCATGGTGGTTTGATAGCGCTCTGTCTTTAGGGGCACTGTGCCAATCATAACATCCCATTTAACCATCACACTGTGAACATCTTAGGTTTTAAGAAACTGTGGTGGTATAATTAATGGATAAATACATAAAATAATATAAAACTCATGGGTTATGAAAGCTATCTGTCGTGGTTCTGGGTACAACTGAGAGTAACTAAATAAATACATACATACGAAGTACTTTTTTGAGGTAGCCTATTTTAACTTTACTTTACCATTTCCTGCTCCTTTATACTTGTACTCTGAACAAATTGTGTATGTTTGACTTATTTAATAACTTAGGTGCTTTGAATTTTCAGATTCAGATTAATAATACAAAATATCCTTAAAGATTTGTTATCATTTGTTGTTATAGGTTAAGATAAAACTGTATTGGTCCCTTTATGAAATGTATATAGTATAATGATCACATGAAGGCATCACTAAATATAATTCAATTATAACTTACATTGTTTTGTAATGGGTCATTGTGCAGAATGATTATTTGTATTTCTTTTTCCTACATGTTGATGCTAAAACTTGTATATTTTACACAAGTTGAATTTTGAATGCAGGACTTTTACTGAAAAGAAAGTATTTATACACTGTGGTATTACTACTTTTACTTTAAAAGGTCTGGTACTTTACTTTACCCTTCCCATAGCTAGCCCTTCATCAACATCAGTGTTGCTGAAAGCAGCAGTTTATTTGCCTTTGTGTTGGCTCTTTACTCCAGCAGACGTCAACCATTATATATGTGTTTGTTTCAGCGTGGTGCCAGCCAGTCATCTCCCCTAGTGGACCTCACATTGTTGTTCCCAAGAGGGGGAAGCTGGAGCTGAGTTGCCATGACAATGCCACGATGTCTGGTGCCCCGTCCAGGTTGAGGTGGCAGAGGGAGCGTGCTCGCCGGCTGGAGGGAGAGGTGGAGGAGGGCAGAACGACCTATGTCAGGGTGTCAGCAGCGCAGGCCTACCACATGGGTCGTTATGTGTGCATAAACAACAGCACACTGGAACACAGCTCCGTTTATGTATATGTGAAAGGTCTGTATTGGAGATTGAGGGGGGAGAGGCATGTGATTGTGTATCCCTCTAAAAACATTGATTAATCCAAATCTCCCTTTCATCTCCTCAGACCCCCAGAATGCCTTCCAGCGCACCATGGTGAACGTCATCCTGGTGCGAGAAGGTGAAAACTGCACCCTCCCCTGTCTTGTGACCGACCCTGAAGTCACCCTCCTAGCTCTGGAGATGTGCGACGGAGGACCTTTGCCCTCTGGTATGAGCTACCACAGCAACCACCAGCGAGGTGTCATTATCAGCAACGTGAGAAAGGAATATGATGGTTGCTTCGTATGTGTGGGGCAGCTTGATGGAGCCAAAGTGACGTCCATCCAATACACTGTTGATGTACGACTTGGTAAGTGAGAGATATGATGGAGGCTGTTTGTGATATTCTTGTCACTTGTTACAAATCTATACCTGTTTTTAGTGGTTCTCTTTGTGGCATAGCTTTACTAGATTTGTGATTTGGGTGATAATTAAGGTTAAAAGGGTTAAATGAGTTATAGTGTGAATGCTGTATGTGCAGCTGACAGGAAAGAAGTAAGGTCCTGTCATCTTTATACAAATGTGAGAGCAGATTAATAAAGTCAGTGTAAAAGATGCTAGCTTGTATAATGGATCATTAAGTTAACCTTGTTGTAGCCTCACAGTAATGCCAGTAGTCAGTAGGTGAAGCTAAATTATTGGAAGCTGACTTCCTAACCCTAAATGGCAATCCCAATCCTTGTGTCAAAGTAAACAGTGAAGTAAACAGCTTAAAGTTGTCACTGCCCGTCAATGAATGTTGTTAATGTGTGCTTTGGCTTGTTTGTTTTCTGATGCGTACTGTGCTGTTTAAATGAATTAACCCTTGGGGAATAATAAAGTCTAAATAAAGGTAGAGAACCTTGAATAATACAGCTACTTTTTTCTAACAAAGCTTGGACTGAGACATGTGAGGAAAAACAGCTTACAATATTAAGAGGACTTTCTTATTCTGATTTCAAAAGACCTATCATCATATTAGTTAAGAAATGGAAAAATATACCTGATGTTGGCTTGTTGATCTTCGCAATGGAGGACTAAAACACAGGAAACTGGTTTATTGGAAAGTAGGACTTTGGTGTACTGATTTTGATCCATAAGCATGAAACAAAAACATAGAATATGGATTTAATGATGGTCAATAGGTACAATGTTTATAAAGTTCCCCATCTTACTTCTGTTAGCATGCTCATTGCTAACTAGCAGTAAAGTAAAGAGTGGACATGTCATTTATTTTTGATGGGGTTTGGTCATAAACCAAAGTATTTAGAACATTTAATTGATCACCAAAATGTCATTGTACTTCATCCAAAAGGACTTGTGATATTTCAGTCTGGACCAAAGTGGTGGCTAGACAGACCAGCAACATGGCTAACATATTCATAAGAGATCTTAATGCATCCTGGCCAAGATTAACGGTAGACACAGCAAATTTCCACATTGCAGATGTGTTTTGGCAAGAGACCATTTTTCTCGTATCTTCTATATAAATAGAAAATGAACCATAAGAGCATTATACGTCAGTGCAAGCGGATCATGTTTCTATATATCCCTGCACTGAATCAGCATTGTTAGCCTCGTCTGCAGTGCAAAGATGTCTAAACATAAACAAGACGGGAGGGGCCGGGGCGTAATGTCCTTTTCACTGATGGAGAGAGGTGGAGAGAGGTATTGAGAGGAGAGAGGTGAGTGAGGTGAAAGAAGGGAGGAGCAGAGGGATTACATTCCCACACTGAACAAAGCTTTGTAACGGTGCATGAAGGCTGTGTTTGGGGTAAATAAAACCACCTCACTTCTTGTCAAACACAGCTATCAAAGTGAAGTCAGTAGGCATATAATGTTGGAGATTAATCATCCGGGTTATACGCACACAAGCGTACGCTTATGCAAATATTATACTGTTTGCATTGTATTTAGTGAGTGTTTGTCCACTGATCGATGCATTCCCTGACACTAAGCAAACAGGAGTTTTTGTAAAGATATGTATTTCAGACTGGCAACCAATAGTGAATGTTAATCAATTATATATGATTCATGCTAATTCTGGTTTTGCATCTTTTGATCCAGTGCCAGAGGTGCCTCCGGTGATCACGCTGTCTCACAAAGACCCTGTTATCCTGAGAAAAGGAGACGAGTTCAAGATCACCTGTAGTTCCTCTAACGTCAACACGGACTTCAGTGTCAAGTGGGATTTCCCCTCCACAGCGGTGAGATTGATGAAGAGATTGACTGCTTCTCCTCAGTCTCTATGTCCGGGTGACTAACTGCCAGGATGTGAGAGTTAGTGTGTTTATATCTGGCGGACTGTTTTTTTTTAAAAGTCTTTTTGCAATATATATAGTGGTATATTCTGTATTTGTTGCTAAGGAGTCCTTGACTTGAACAATGTAGGAGACCCCTGCTTTACCCTTACCAATACAAGAAACAGCCAAACATTTGCATTTTTATCAGGGCTGTAGCTACCATTGAGGACATCCTTAATAATTTCAGGGATTTAGCAGGTTTTGTGATGCAAATATTAGTTCACATTTGACACATGTTGGGTTTTGTATGACAGATTGTAATATTTCTTACACTCAGTATTTTATAAGAATACAACTATTTTGGCAATAGTCATAATAAACATGCCAGTGAGTGCAGAGAAGACTTACGTATGAGTTTTATGATTTCTTTAAATACTTTGCTAATGTTATTGAGTTTGGGTTGTAGCGGAAGTATTTTTATAATCACGGCATCAACCATAGTTTTTCGTGAATGTTAAGTCAGCTGTTTAAAATGCTCACCTTGCAGCATCCCATGGAATTCCAATCCTCACACATCCTGTCTGGTTTCCACGGTGTCGAACGTGTCACCACACTATTGATCACGGATGTCAGCAAATCCGACTCGGGCACTTACCACTGCCATGCCCACAACGAGAGAGGCACCAGTGCCACCGCGCTGCAACTGGATGTCCAAGGTGAGTTTTTACAAAACATTCTCCCGAACAGAGGAAGGTGTTTGTGTCTAGATGGTAACCCTCCATTTTTTAAACATTTACCAGAATGTTAGGGTTAGACATGGACTTTAAAAGTTTAAGGTTAGCATAGCACGTCTTGCAGCAAGTCTGACGTGCTATGCACACATACTTAAGTTTAAATTAGCCGAATAAAATGTTTTTTTTCTCCAAAGTATATAAATTAATATGTAGACAACTTAGCCCTGGTGGAAAGAGCTATCATTGTTCAAAGTGTGATATTGTTATAAACCAGTGAGAATGTCTGGAGGTAAGCAACACACTTGCCAGACCTCAAACAATGTTTTGTTTTACTCCGTGGATTTGTTCTGTTCATAAAGTCTAATTTACATGAGCAATCACAAATAAAATATTATCTTATTATACTGGGCCTACCTGGGAAAAAAAGAGTTTGGCTCTCAGTGAAATGTCCCTCAATAAATAACAATAAAACATGGATCTAGCTACAGCATTTTACTTTTAATTGTCCGCCTGTTTCCTGTCTGTCTTATTTATGCCTAAAATCAAATTGTCTTTGTGGATTTATAAAGTTGTTATGTATTCATTCGTAGCTAATATATCTATGTTCAATATCCCAGGCCTTAACCACAGTTTTAGGTGAGCTAATTTTCTGATGCTCTTCAGATCAGGGCTTCATAACCATGTTAGGCAGCCCAGCTCCAGTGCAGGCTGATGTCAAAGAGGGGGAGAGCCTGAGCCTCAGAGTCGAACTCAGTGCCTATCCCGCTCCGCGCTCCCTGTCCTGGTCTTACAACGGCAAGCGGCTCCTCAACACCACAGAGCACGTCATTACCATACATCGCCGCAAATACAGGTACAGCAAGTTTAAATATGTATTTCACTGCAATTACCTGTGCATGTACACATTTGGAAAGTAATGTTTGTATTATCAGACTCATCAGCGAGCTCAGACTGGTGAGGGTCCTCGGCTCGGAGGGTGGGATCTATAAGTTCTCAGCGAGCCATGAGGACGCATCTGTAAATCATCCGTTTCATGTGTACGTCAACAGTAAGTGGCCTTCACTTTAACACTCATGTTTCTATGTTAAATATGTGTATTTTTACTTTCAATCTGCCCATGTCTTTCTCTACAAGGCAAGCCGATTATCATCGCCCAGGAAGGCCCTGTTGATGGACAGGTGCGCTGCGTGGCCTCTGGTTACCCAGTCCCTAAAATCAGCTGGTACTTCTGTGAGCTGCCCCACACGAGGTATACCTCAAATATATTGCACTACTTTCATCCAAAAAGTGTTTGTGTCACCTTTTTTTAATAGATAGGAATATGAGTTATACACCACTATTGATTTAGCATGAGCTGGGTGTTAACCTTTGATATCTTGAATGTAATACGACTGTCTTTTACACAACGAGATGTTAAAAGGGTGATCTTGTAAATGTACAAAGAAGAAACAGATGAGAAGAGTTGTACAAAGTTATCATGTAATCAGAATTGGTTCAAAATAAGCATTGTTAGTGATGAATCACTGCGTCACATTGGGTGTTATAACCTCATTTTACATTCTCCATGTAAATAATGTCATAAACAATAATATAAGAAGAACATTATGTCAATGCATTTAAATTAACCTATTCATATATAATTCAGAACTTTGGACTCCTTGGCTTTTATGCTTCTCATATTAAAAGCTGTAACCGAACAGCAGTGCGACTTCAGACCATTTTCCTCACCATTATCTCCAACACCTTCTGTTGTTTGGTCTGGCAGTTCCTCTGAGAGAAAGAGAGGATCATGGGAGCTGAAGAAGTTGCTTTATGTCATTATATACTCTCATTAGCATTCAAACCAAAAAGGGTTTCGACTCATGGTCATCACAATATCAGCAATATAAGACATTTAGAGCTCTGTTAAAACAGGCACTTGACTCGTTATTTTACATTGTATAGGCTAACAGTAGGGTTTATTATAAGACGTAATAAAAAGTACAGTTGCTGTGAATGACCAAGGTTGAAATTACTTTATCATTGTGTCAACCCCTGAACAGGTGCTCACACCTGCCCAATGCCACCCAATGGGAGTCCCTGGATGTCGCCATGGTGACAGAGTCTGTCTTTGGCAGGAGCGAGGTTGTTAGCCGTCTGAACGTGAGCAAGGAGCACACACACTATCACACCCTGGAGTGTGTGGCTACTACGGAGGAGGGGGAGGAGGCCTACACACTGTTCTCCATCAGTGGTACGACACAAACACACACAAACCTATATATGTATATATTTATGAATATATAAACTATACCCATTGCCCCTAGGTCAGCAGAGTTGTGTTTTTACTGGATACAGATTGAACAGGATTAGTGTATTATGACTGTGCGGGTTGGGATTATAAAGTGTGACTCACTAATCCTTGTCACAGAAACAAACACCACTGCTGCAGCAGCTGTCAAACATATACATCTGATTAGTGTTTGTGCCACTATTCTCAAGTTCCTATCAGGGGATCCCAATGTACATACAGTATCTCCATCATGTCTTATATATGTACTTCAACTAATGTATATGATGTAATATTATTTGTATTTTTCAGTAGGGCACAACAGTATATCATAAAGTTAAATCACTATGTTTACAACCATTCCTAAGGTTGGGCAACATATCCATTTATTTATACAGTCTATGATATTATGATATAAAACATAATAATATATTTAAATTAACACATAAATGTATTTTCCTAGTTTATAAAGAATATTCTAGTTGTGCTGTTACTTTGTTATTCAAGCGAAATTACTGCTGATTATTTTATCAGAAATCTAATTGTGTAAATATTTGTTGATAACACCAATGTTCAACCCTACCTTATCATGAATTTTCTTATACCTTTCATTGGAGTGCAGGGTTTTATTCTCAAGAAAATATTGATGTTGAGGCATTTGGTCATAAATAAAAACCAACAATCTTAAATCAATTTAACAGAAACAGAAATTAGATTTTCTCCATTTCACCTAGTAATTTCCCTTATTATTTTTTCAAGTGTGCTGCTCTTTTGTCTTTCGCTCGTTTTGCTCGTTTCTCTATTTCTTAATTTATTCATTCCTCCACACTCTCACATTGACCCCTTCTGGCCCTTCATATCCCCCCAGAGCCCACTCATCCACAGAGTACATTTCAACCAGGAATGTTAAAGTAAAGAACGAGATGAATCAGGAATTATGTCACCTTTTGTATGTATTAGTATTTTAACTGGTTTGTGTATAAACTGAACCTGTACTTGCAGTAAAACATATACCTTTGTCTAATTACTCTGGTGTGTGTTTCCTCTCAGAACGAATCGTCCCCCATAAACTCTTCACTCCTCTTCTGACCGGCATGGTGGCCACTGGCGTCTTCCTCAGCCTCATTCTCGTGGTGCTGCTCTATAAATACATGCAGGTAAAACAGAACATAAATCATGCATTACAATACCATTACTGCAATGAAGAAATAGTATTTAATCTGAGTGCGAGAGGGTCATAAATCTCTCATATGTGAAGTAAATATATTGCCATCAATCAGAACCTTGTTTTCACCCTGTTTAAAATTCTCCAACTTCAATGTGAGATCAAGTTCATCATTGAGATGCAGTTTTCAACACAGAAAAATAACTGGCTGTTGGTTTCTGGCAAAAGGCCAACTCCCATTTATTAATGACTCATTCCTCCATCTTGAGTATTGTATTTTAAGGATAGAAGAAGATTTCTTAAATCAGACTACTTTTTTCTGCTTTTGGTAACGGTATTCAGCAGATAAGAGTGTCCTTTTAATCAATATGAATGTGCTGTAATGAAATTGAAATGATCCTATCAGCCATTGAGAGTGCAGACATGCTGAAGTTAAAGGCTTTTTTGACACTGCGATGATGCCATTAATGTGCATGCTGCTCTTTTCGCACTCAGATGAGTCAGACTACTTGAGAACGAGGTTATGAATTCACAGTGGGATCATCAGTTCTGACTTGAGTTGACAACTGAAGTGCATTGAGTAATATAACATTAAATATAATGACTTTCTCTTTTCAAACTTTACCAGAAACCAAAGTTTCAAATCCAGTGGAAGGTCATTGAGAGTATCCATGGCAACAACTACATATATATTGACCCCACCCAGCTGCCATATGACTCCAAATGGGAGTTTCCTCGACAGAAATTACGCTTCGGTATGATATCCTAGAATTACTTCTTGTTATTGATACTTGAATTGGATGTTTGAGTTCCACTGTCCAAAATTATGTGAGTGTAAAATTATAATTTCTTGCTGAATAAGGGAAAATGTAGATGTTCCCACAGGTAAAACTCTGGGCTCTGGGGCTTTCGGAAAGGTAGTGAGGGCCACAGCGTACGGACTCTGCTCTGCAGATACTGTGACAACCGTCGCTGTTAAGATGCTGAAACGTAAGTGTGTGCGTGTGCGTGTGTGTGTGTGTGTGTGTGTGTGTGTCAGTGTCATCTGTCACTTACACATTTTTTATTAACAAGATAACTCTCCTTAATAGACTCTAGAGCGGGTGGTCATAAATGTTGAATAATGCAGTATTAAGGACCATGTTTTAACTAATAACAATCATCAGAAGTGATTTATTTGTAAAATGTTTTAGTATACTAGCATCATTATGAATATCATGATGACCAATAGATTTATAATTCATTATTTGCTAGATGGTTTACATTTATATGAATAATAAATATAAATGATATTACTTTATATATTTCCCAGACACTCAAATAAATCGGTGGACAGTAACAACAGAGCACTAAGTAATAAATAGGGAGTCATTTCAGACACAGCTTGCCGATGCGTGTTGTAGAAACACATGAGACGCTGTAAGAGGTAATAAATGTCCTGATGATGTCATCGCAGCCAACGCTCATGCTACGGAGAAAGAGGCGCTGATGTCAGAGCTGAAGGTGCTCAGTTACCTTGGAAACCACGTGAACATTGTGAACCTGCTGGGGGCCTGCACCGTCGGAGGTGAGAGAGATGTTGGGCTTAATTTGGTTCTGTTTTTTGTTGGGTGTGGACGCTAAAAGCCTCTTGCTTTCACATGATTATAAGATATTTATTGTATGATTTATGGTATTGTTTTTGATTGATATGCTGACTAGCTGTTTTCCCAGACAATATTGGCCTCATATATTGGAGAGTCAGTATCATTGACTCCAATATGAAAACGTGCAGCATATTTACTGACAAGTTTATGATGCAGTGGATCAGGGTCTGTCTAGACCTAAACATTGATCATTATGCAGCATTAAGACTGGATTCACACACAAGTATGCATAAGTGCGTAAAAGGAAGTAAACACATGGACTTGAAAAATCCCATTGACACGTATTTCCCAATATGTTTCAACACCAGCATAATGATAAATGCTTTTCAACACACACACATTGTTCAAACCTGTCACATGACACACTTATTGTTGGCTCTTTGCTTAAGTTCTTTGTTCATTGTTATGTGATGTCTTATGGTTTTAAAATCAGCGAGTGAGATTTCTTTTTTTATCTTTGCCAGGCCCGATTTTGGTGATCACAGAGTACTGTTGCTATGGCGACCTCCTTAACTTCCTGCGCAGAAAAAGAGAGCCCTTCCTCAACTCCCAAGTTGGTGATGGTTACTATCGCAACGTCTCGAACCAAACAGAGCCTAAAGCAAGGTGTGTGTGTGTGTGTGTGTGTGTGTGTGTGTGTGTGTGTGTGTGTGTGTGTGTGTGTGTGTGTGTGTGTGTGTGTGTGTGTGTGTGTGTGTGTGTGTGTGTGTGTGTGTGTGTGTGTGTGTGTGTGTGTGTGTGTGTGTGTGTGTGTGTGTGTGTGTGTGTGTGTGTGTGTGTGTTGGTATTAAAATTGTGATTGCAAATGCTTAATGGTTTCTGTGTCAACATGTAATATTTGTGTGTGTGTGTTTGTGTGCAGTGGAGAGGTGATTGGTACAGAATATGTGACCATGCGTCCCTCGGAGAAAGAAAGGTCTTCCCAGTCAGGTAGGAAGTCTCTCACTCTACATTTCTTATCACACATAAAATATCACTCTTAGCGCCTGTGGAAGTTTGACAGTGTGATCTTTATCTAGCGGATATCGAGGAGCTGTCTCTGGATGCCGAAGATCTCCTCAGCTTTTCCTACCAAGTGGCCAAGGGAATGGAGTACATTACTTCCAAGAACGTAAGGCTGTTACAGCCCATGTGCTTATTTACAGGGTCGTTACAGAAGAGATTTAAAACTGCTGCTGCTAGTTTATAAATCACTTTGGCTCAGGGCCAACCTGCTTTGTGCACTGCTGTCAGCTACAATAATGCACAATCTGAAGGTGCATTTACATTACATCATGTACTCCACACACAAAGCTTTGTCACTCCTGTAAATAAGCTCCGACTCAAGTACTTTAGATTCTGTATAAAAAATCTTGTTCTCCTGATTCAGCTTCTCTCATCATAATTGTGTTGCTTTATTTGAATTAGACACTGTATGTTCATTATTCTTGCAGACTGTAATTGCGTAAAGATTGTCAATTTGCCATTTGTGTTTCTGAGGTTTGTGACAAGTTTTACTCGCCGCGACTCATTAGTAAATGTGTGCTGTGTGTCAGTCATTCACCGCAGAAACCTGTTACAATGTTAAAACTAATTTGTGTGTGTGTGTGTGTGTGTGTGTGTGTGTGTGTGTGTGTGTGTGTGTGTGTGTGTGTGTGTGTGTGTGTGTGTGTGTGTGTGTGTGTGTGTGTGTGTGTGTGTGTGTGTGTGTGTGTGTGTGTGTGTGTGTGTGTGTGTGTGTGTGTGTGTGTGTGTGTGTGTGTGTGTGTGTGTGTGTGTGTACGTGTTTGTGTGTGTGTACGTGTTTGTTTGTTTGTGTAGTGTGTCCACAGGGATCTTGCAGCCAGAAACATTTTGCTGACTCACGGCAGGGTGGCTAAGATCTGTGACTTTGGGTTGGCACGAGACATCACGACTGATGCCAGCTATGTGCTCCGGGGCAATGTGAGTCTGTCACTTTTTATCTCTGAATCTTCTTCTGCCTCCCTTCCTTTCTACCCTTTTTCCTTCACTCCTTTCTTTCTTATTTTCTCCTGCAATTTCTTTCTCTTGAATTTATGTTTTCTTAAGGGATCTCTAAAAGTTCAAAAGAGATTAACAATTCCAGAGAAAAGCTAAATGTTTCTTGGATTGAAAGACAGGTAAACATACTGCTTTTGTAATCATGGCGCTCCCTCCTGCAGGCTCGTCTGCCGGTGAAGTGGATGTCTCCTGAAAGCCTCTTCGACTGCGTCTACACCTATGAGAGTGACGTGTGGTCCTACGGCATCCTCCTCTGGGAAATCTTCTCTCTGGGTAACATTTCCAGTTAGAGCTGCACTGTTGCATCTGTTTCATAATGTCTAGGCCGTTATTACCATCCATTCGAGCTGACTGGGGCCCTATTACAGGCTCTAATGATGCTCCCGAGCAGCAACATCACTTAACCGGGTGAAGCACACAAAATCATATTATCTGTGTAACAATGTTGCTCCAGAAACCAGTACCATTGTATGAATCTATTATTTCTTGTCATGGAAATCTGAGGCGTGAATGAAACCATGTTATTTAAAGTGCGTGCATACTGTTTGTTTTACAGGTAACAGTCCGTATCCTGGGATGCAGGTGGGCTCAGTATTTTACAAGATGATTCAAGATGGAAAAAGGATGAGCAGGCCTGAGTTTGCTCCCATTGAGATGTAAGTGTGTGTGTTTGCAGAAACAAGAAAGCATGTGTCTGTGAGAGTGAGTGTTATAAACAGTGCATCAACTAATGATCAATCATTTATTTCAATTGAATAGTTTACCTTTGAAATGCTAGAAAACATTGAAAAAGGAGCAATGTGACATTATCAAATGTATCGTTTTGTTCAATCAACAGTCCAACAATAAAAATATATGTATTTTACATAGGCATCAAAATAAAAAAAAAGTGGCTAATCCTCAATTTGGAGGAGCTGAAACCAAACCGTCATGCCTTCAAAATGACTTAACGAAATTATAAGTCAAAATAGTTGCGAATTCATTTCTGACAATCAGCTAATCGATTCAAAACATTTCACAGACAATAATAAACGCACAATGATTTATCCATTGTATGAATAGAAACATAAAATGTAAAATCTTTGTTTTCGCTTTGCTGGATTATTTTAGTTCTTGTATGTAGAAACTAATGTCAGCCTCACCTCTGAAGGTATGACATGATGTTGTCTTGTTGGAGCCACGATCCTTTGAAGAGGCCTTCCTTCAGGAAACTGGTGGAGAGGACTGAGCTGCTGCTGTCAGAAAATACCAGGAATGTGAGTAAAAGGAACCATAAATCACAGACATGTCATTTTTTATCCTTCAAAACATAGGGGAAATCTCAATGTTGGTTTAAGGATAAAAAAAAAAAAACAGAAAGCCTGAATTAAAAGCCAGGAGAAAGATTGAGATTGATCATAATTATGCTATTTATGGACCTTCGTCATTCGACATTTCTCATTAAACCAAATGTTTTTGTTGTTGTAAAAAAGTAGTATCATCAGAGCCGCCATAAGCCTGAAATGTGTGTTGTTTCTTAGGTGTACCTGAGACTGAGCAACGCTCCAGGTCATCCCGCGCAGGAGAGGGCGCCAACGCGGCGGCTGAGCTCCGTCTGCAGCACCACAGCTCCCACCCAACCTCTACTGCAAAGCACGGCTGACGTCTTCATGGACTATGTCTGACACACAGACACAAACAAACACACACTGACGTATGCATATAAACACTGCTATCAAACTTACAACCCCCTCCCCCCCCACCTCCCTGATCATTGTCACCTCACAAGAGCCAAATGCACTCTGTATGTAAACTAATAACAACACACTCAAACTAACTGTCAAACACTGGACTTCCTGCATTACACACGCACACACAACACACACCACGCACACACAACACACACCACACACACACACTGTATATATGACCTTGCCCTGGTCTCTCAGTATTGTCCTCTATCTAATCTCCCATTGCTGTATTGATCTCTGCGGTAGGTATATCAGGTGCACGTCTATATAAAGCAGACTCCAGCGTTAACCGCCACCAGATCCAAACAACATCCCCATCAGCAGCGGCAGGAGTTTGGCTCACATTCAGCCTTAGATTGCATATTTAAATGCTTTGGGGAACACAGAGACCTTTGACTGAGGAAAAGATAAGCACAGTTAGTGAAGTGATCGGTGGAATTTATTTTGTCTCTACGTTTTTACAGGAATATTTTTGTCAGTTTGGGTAATATAAAGAAATACAGCACTCTTGTAGGGAGCAGTGGTTTCCAGGAGAACCTGCTGGCAACCTTATTTCAATTTTTTCTTTCTTTTCTTAAGAGTTGTGCTTATGCACATGTCTACTTCTTGTATATGTACAAGAGCAAGGTTAGCAGTTTCCTCATGTCATCAGTCTTAATGCGCTACACTAAATGGCTGCTGGCTCCACCTGCAAACTTAATTGTTATAATCCAGCCCTCTGCAAGAAAGCAAATAGTGTATTTTCCCAAACTCTTAAAAGTCTTATTAATTTACTGTTAGAGTCACTAGATTAACTTGAGTTGTTGTCTGCAAGCCTTACTTAAAACTGGTTTTAATGGGGCTTGAAAGACAAAAGATGCCTTATAGTACCTGAAGCCTCTTTTACAATATAACAAATAAGCCATAGTGAGGTGGCATGCAAGCGATAACTCCTAAAAAACAACATAAAGTTACCATAAGTCACAGAAACACTGACTCCCACCTGTGCGTTGTAGCTTTGAATACTGTGACTAACTGGTGTATTGCTGTATGTATTATAGGGTTAGCTTTAGTTTAGTCTGTGGCCAGGCGTTTATGACTGTTTGCTCTTTTGACTTGATTTATGTCAAATATGTATGCAATGTAAATATAATAGAGATGTGCCTTTAGGTTCTTTTTGTGAAATACTGAATGCATTTGATTGTGACACTGTTATTGTCGAGAGCCAGGATAGTTTCAGTATGCTGGTTTTGATACAGTTGGATTACTTGTAATAAAGAAAGTACTTGTGATGGCAGAAACTTAAAAAGTGTCCTTCATCATTTTCATGATTGTGTAATACATGAGTAAGCAGCTCTGTAAGGCTGCTGTGGGCATTGTGATGCTCTGAGCTAAATGATACCTTTAGCATGCTAACATTAGCCTGCTAACATGCTGATGTTTAGCAAGCACAATCATTTACATCAGGAGTTGAGCATGTTATCATGCAACATTTGTTTGTTGGCACTTAACAACACTAAGTACAGCTAGGGCTAAGGGGGTGTCATACGAATGGCCGATATTTGAATTGCAAAAAGTGACATTCACCAAAGTCACTAAGATTCTTCCTCTGGGAACCATGAACCACTTTACAAACATTCCTTGTAATTCTTGCAATACTTGTTGAAATATTTTAGTCTGGACCAAACTAAGACATTGTATTTCCTTGGCGCCACTAATGTCTGGCTCCAAGGTTGCTAATAACAGACTAACACGCGTAACAAAATTGCAGCAGACATGTGTCACGTATAATATTTGCAACTGTTTTTATTTTCAAATTGACCAATAGGGTAGAGGGGGGGTTATAATAATAGCAAACATTTTGCTTCAAAATTTAGATTATTATTACATTTGACTTTTAGGTAGATAAAAGGAGCACAGTTCAAGAGCAGAAGAAGGGATATACATACATACAGTACAGGTAAGCATAGCACCGTTTTACACTGAATACTGGTGTTCTTCGCTTTGTGAAGGTGTACAGTTTAATACTAGAACTAGGACTCTTTTGGACTGGATTGTGTAGTGTAAAGGTGATCTGTGTATCTGTGAGGAGCATTTCCAATATCCTACACCTCATCTTCCAAAACCTTTTAAACTCTTTTTCCAAACAGAACATTATTGTTGCAAAAACTGAAAGATTGAAATTGTGAAACATTCATAAGGTTGTTTGAGAATGCAAAACCGGTCAATAAGATTGTTTTTCTTTTTTAAATGTGTAGATCATTGTAGTGAGAAACTTGATTTTCTTTCACAAGTCATTTTCCTTCATCACTCAGCCTGCTAAAGGTTCTCCATTATCAACAGTTACAACATCCATTAGTCTCTTTAAAACACCTTTACATTCTTTGGGCTGGGTATTAGTGACACAAACTATAAATATTTCAGCATTATCCTTTAGAGTGATGCCTTGAACACAAACTACAGAGGATTTATATCTGTTATGTGAAAGGTGGAAGACCTGGTTCAAATAGTAAGACCCTTTCAATCTCTTTCTTCTAGTCATTATTTGTAGACAAAGTAAAGAGAAGCATTTTCCCTGCTTTGTCACACAAATAGTCAATCTACATTAAAAACATAATCTCAGAGTGTTACCGTTTGAAACCTGTCGGATGTGTAGTTGTTGTTATAAGTGTAGGTTTAGCAGTCTCTCTTTGTAAAACAATAACACTGCCCATCTTCTTCACAGCCTGACAGGTGATCTGCATTGCCTAACATCCATTTTTTTCCCAGTCACACATCTGTTTCCATATGAAAATATAACGGGTTACAGTGACAGGTAACATGCATACTAACTTTCTTTCACACAAACATGTATTCAAGTTGAGCTATCCCACACACGGGCTTGCAGAATGCTGGGCCCAACCGGAGAGGAAGTTTCTTGAATATTACAATTATTTCTTTATACTGCAACGCAAGAACTGATTGGCTATCGCAAGGGGAAACCAGTACTGACCCCCGAGTGATACAAGAATTAGGAGACGCTATACTCACACAAGCGCACACACACAGTCTTAACTACAGTCAAAACAACAAATTCTAAATGCTCCACTGTCAACCATTACACTTCCTCCAATCCAAGGCTTTTCTGTTTGATATGGCTTACAACTGTAGTTGAGGGGCTGAGCCCGCCTCCATCCATGTATCGGAAATGGAATGGGGCCCAGCATTGTTTTACCAGAGGAGTGAACTGAACTGCATGAGGGTTTCTGAGGCCTAGGAAGAGATAGCAGGAGAAACATTGATGATACCGAAGACCACGAGACAGTGAGAAGAAATGCAGGTTTGCTGGTACTATGAAGTCAATCTATTCAAATCTGGATGAATAGCTGAAAATCATTTTTCTATAATCCTACCCCATCATATTTTTTCAGCAGAAAAGGAATTCATTTTTCTTACATTTAAAGTGTTAAGTCAGCATTGTAGATACTGAGAAAGCAGGATAGTCTTACTGTCTTTAAGACTTTTCCCTTAAATTGTGTTTGTATAAGGAAATTCGATCTGGGACGAATTTAACTCAGCCACCAGTCGCACTTTTCACACTGACACTTCTTCCTCTGGTCTTTGCAGCATCAACGTCTAGTCCCTCCATGTCTGGTTCCAGACTGAGGCAGAAGCAAAAAACTTTCCACATTCCTGAGAATACAAGTACCATCCAGCAACTTCACCCTTACTAAGTCAAATATTGTAAGACACAAGGGGCAACAAGCGCACAGGACACACACACACACACACACACCCACACACACACACTCAAACACATTCACGACACACACAACACACACACAAACACTCATACACACCCACTGACCACAGACACTCTCATGCCCACTCATGCACACCAAGATTGTATTCCCAAAAGCACACACGAGCTCACAGAATCACACCACAGATAAACAACTAGGTCTGGACAGTGATTTACTGTACACAACCACATCAAGTGCTAAAGTTTCAGGAGGTTGAGGATATACCGTTTGTTACTTATAGGGCTCTCTGACTGTTAAAAAATAATTCCTACTATATACACACGCATTAACTTTAATAGGGGTAATATCTTGTTGGAAAATATATATACGCCTTTGAATAGTCTGCTTTAAAAACAAAAAAAACATTACTGACTATGTTATTGGCACTTGGAATCACTAAACCCGTTATACGTACAGTGATCATTCTGCAAAGAATTCAGTCAAACTGTGATCTTGTTTGTTTTTTGCCAAAGATAATTCGTACTTACAAAGTTAAAAAGAGCTATTTTTGAAAACACAACTTCCACAAGAAAACCCAAGCCCAACCAAACTGCAGAACTGTAAAGCCTTGTTATCCTGAACCGTGGTTTTTTTTCCGAGAAGGGGGTGGGAGAAGATCGACAGAGCATGTCATTGCTCCATCTTTGACCAGAAAACACTTGAACAAAGTAAAAATTCAATTTTCAAAAGCGACTAATAAAAGCTTACACAGTTTTTCTTTCCATGCAATCATATAAAATACTACATTTCTGTTTTTCTGTTAGGCTATATATGATATTTACAAGTTTTTCTTTTTATCATACAGTAAATCTCTACAAGGTCAGTCAGTCCACTTTGACACACCTTCAAAACAGTCTGTTGTTACCGTGGCGATAAGGTGTTCTCTGTATTTTTGTCAGGTTTCCAAGGAGACTGGGTCTTCCTTCACAATTGGTGGATTTTAATCCATCCTGTTGCCATGGTGACAATCTATGGTGAGTTCCTTGAGGACTCACGGGCTCTCCTCTTTCGTATGATTCATTTCTTTCAGATGGAGGAAGATGGGACGACACATTTTTTGGGAGAAAGGGAGTTTGCAACAGCCAGGTGAGCAATAGAAATGTATGCAGCAACTCTCTCATAGTTTTAAATCCCAATGTTTTCTCCTCCAGACCTCACTGCGGCTGGCTGCTGACACTCTCAGTCCTGTGTGACGTCGGGGCTTTCTGTGGTTTCTGGGGCTGGGGCTTCAGCTGCTGCTGGTGCCTCTGGTGGTGGGATTGTTGCTGCTGCTGCTGTTGTTGCTGCCGTTGCTGCTGCTGTTGTTGTTGTTGTTGTTGCTGTTGTTGTTGCTGTGGTTGCTGTGGTTGCTGTGGTTGCTGTTGTTGTTGGTGAGTTGCCTGTGTGAAAGTGCCCTGTTGTTGGAGTGGGAAAGCTGCCTGCAGAATCAGCTGGGTGGACTGGTTACTGTGGAGAAGACGAGTGCCCTGAGAGAAGAACAGAGCAAGGATTAGAAAACATCATACATGTGTCCATGTCATCCTAATTAATTCTGGGCGGCTGTAGCTCAGTGGATAGAGTGCTGGACTTTGAATCAGGGGGTAGCAAGTTCGAGTCCCACTACAGTCAGCATGTCGTTGTGTCCCTGGGCAAGACACTTCACCCCAAATTGCTCCTGTGGGGATTGTCCACAGTACTGCTTTGGATAAAAGCGTCTAACAAGTGACATGTAATGTAATTATACACACTTATACCAATACACACATTCACACACAACTTACTAATTTCCCTGACCCCTATGCCTCCAACCTTTTTATTTATTTATTATTAATGATCCTCTCTTTTTAATTTGTTCCTTCAAAACTCCACTTACAATTTCTACTGAAGTGATTTTGCTGATAAAAACTGAATATATATATACATTGTGAATAATTGTGATTGACAAGGTTGCTCTAATAAAATTACACAATCAAGCAGTTCTTCAAGTCAAATTTAAAGCCTCTTTCTCTTCTCCCAACAAGTTGGGAGACCTCAAATGATAAGCCTCTGCAAAACATTAGTTTCACAATTTGAGTCACTTGCAGTGTAAAGACACTTTTCACCTAAATGAAACATATTGATAACTTGATATTTTGTCAAGATGTACAGTATATTTGAATTGATGGTATTTGCTGCCCTCTTCTGATACCTGTAGGAATTGCTGCTGTTGCTGCTGCCCCTGCTGGCCGCCCTGAGCCACTACAGTGGTCTGGTTCTGGCCGTCGGGCTGACCTTGGGGTGGCTGGGCTGGTTGCAGGGTCAGGGTCTGTGTCGGCCCCCCCTGCTGGGAAGAGACAGGAGTTATCACAGAACAATAAAAGGGATAAAGTTATAAGTGAATCTCTTTAGAATACTGTATAAAATGTACTGCTTCATGACATCCCACATATTTTTGTATAAGCATAATTCCTACAACTCCTTATAATATCTCTCAATGGATTCTCTAAGGATGCTCCTTTTCAGCATACTTTGGAAATGTAGACTCCCTTAAGTCAAAAGGGAGTCTACTATCAATTCTAATGCACTGCACCTGTTTTATTGACAACAAATATAATAATCCATTAGTCCTTAAGTCTTCTTTAGGCTTTAATGACAATACAAAATGCAATTACATGTCTTTGTGTACAGTTTTCAGGCCTAGATTTTACATTTTAAAACATTGCTACTTTCTTCATGTAGTCTTAACTTTCATGATCTTCTTTTCATCACTAAATAAAAGCATCAAATACAAAACATTTTTAATTAATTAATTTATAAAGGGGGGAAATTTGCTAGCCAGTTTTCATGTATAATTGTAGTATCTTATTTAACACTTTCACACTATTACCACTCTGTCAGCACTGAGCAGCTGGGTGGTTATGAGCATCAGACATCATCGATTTGATCATTCTCTATTTAAAGCAGTGTTTCTTCTGGTCTTAGATACAGTTAATGAGTTGCTCTGGGACTCAAAGGGCTTTGTCCATACCTGTTGACCACCAAAGTGGTTGTAGGCAGTGACCACCTGCCCCATGAACATGGAGGTGGGCACCATCACTGCTCCACATGCCATTGGCGCTGTCACCAGCTTGGTCACCAGCTGCTGCCCTGCTGGGAAGCTGGGGAGCGGGAAATGGAGAATCAAAGTTATAACAGTAACCAAGTACAACACTGGATGTCTAGTATTCAAATCTTTAAATAGCTTGGCTTCAGACAGGTTTGGTAAGTAGCAGTACAGACAAGGCTAGAAGATTTGTGTATTTGTCACTTAACAACACAAGGGTGTATAAACCTCCTTTTCATGCTACACACACACAACATACACACAAACAATCCATACGTTTTGAGATACACATTATTGGATTTTTGCCCATATCAGATCTGCACATTTTCCCACTTATTTTGGCTGATGCCATAGAGCAGGGGTGTCCAAACTACGACCCGGGGGCCAAATGCGGCCGGTGGTCAATTTTTTATTGGCCCTCAGCTAATTCTAAAGTATAATGGAATATGGCCCACACATGAAGCTTGTGCTTGTCTTATATTGTATTTCCTAAATATATATGTAAACATATATATGTGTTAATAAGCCCAATGTTTAAATAAATTCAGTCAATTAAAGTTGAAAACATTTTCTAACAAATCTTAGTTGATAACAAAAAGGCCAGCAACTTATTTGCATATTGCAATCTGAGGTTCTGTTCTTAGGAAGGAGCTTCGAACAAAATAAATTAAACCCTATGGAGAGCTGTGATGTAGGCGTTTTTTTTCATAAATTCAATTATCAAGAATAATTTACCTACGTTTGATTGATTTTGCTGACTTATGAGGCAATTGCCTCACATCTTGTGAGCAGCCCAACCCTCAGTGAAAATAGTTTAGACACCCCTGCCATAGAGGAATGACTCTGGCGGGGTTAACATAATATTATGACTACTGTAATCGTGTCGTCCTCCTTACTGGATCTGTCGGTCCTGTGTGAAGGTAGCCACCGTTGTGCCTTGCTGTGTGTTGGTCTGCGGCAGGCTGGTGCTGATCTGCAGCATGTTGGGCTGCCCGGGCTGGGAGATCATCATGGTGTTGTAGAGCGGAGCAGAGACAGAGCTCTGGGTTTGGGGCTGAGCCTGCGGAGGTTGTTGGGGCTGATGCTGGGGCTGGAGGGTGGTAATGTGGGGAAGGAGGGAGGGACATGATATGAATTCCTTTAAAAACAGAGTAAACTGTTAGCGTGCTTTTTAGGTCATTTTGCTTCTTTCTTCCACTAGTTTTTACATTAAATGTCCTTTTTCATGCATGTCTCATTTGAAAATACATTAAATAGACTCAACAGATCATGAAGCCATAAATAAACAGAAAAATAAATTGAAGTGTCTAAATAAAAAAGTGTCAGACTGGGAGGTTGTTTTAAAACTTAAACTCTTGGAGAAAAAACCACACAGCTACTCTTTGGTTATAGTATGCTTTCCTTTGATACATATATATATCAACATGTCCTGAAATGTGTTGCTCTTGTTGCCCTCGCGGAATAAAATGGACTCTAATAATAAACAACAAGATAATTAAGATCAGCATTACTCAATAGCAGAGGATACGAGGATATGTCTAAACAAGGTAGAAATTATGCTTTGTGTGTTTTTCAGTTCAGCGTTGAGTTTTTTAAAGTTTCTCAGGTGATTTAACACTAACAGCGTGCCCTGAGGCTCTTTAATTAGCATTTTGTGTGTGTGTGTGTGTGTGTGTGTGTGTGTGTGTGTGTGTGTGTGTGTGTGTGTGTGTGTGTGTGTGTGTGTGTGTGTGTGTGTGTGTGTGTGTGTGTGTGTGTGTGTGTGTGTGTGTCCCACCTGTGTGAGGGCATTGGTCTGCTGCTGCCGCTGCTGCTGTAGGTTCTGCTGGGGGGGCGGGGCCTGCTGCTGGATGGTGAGCTGCTGAGTTCCTGAATGGACGGGGTTAATTGTTGTTTGCTGGACCTGGTTGGTCAAATTAGCCGTTTGTTGGACCGACCCCGTCTCAGGGAGCTGCACGTTCATCGCTCCCTCCGGCTGCTGCAGCAACATCTGTCAGGATGGAAACACGCAATGCCAGTTTGTCCAGGTTTCACTGCAGGCCCTTATTATTGAACATTTGCTTGGCAATGCTAAACATTTGCCTATTGCTAGAGTAGAATACAATTAGTTAATGAGCGGAAATGATCCTATCAGGGTACAAACGCAGGTAGTGAAACTGCTGAATAAAGAATAAAAGTGATTCATAATGCATGATTCCCCTCCTGATCTAGGTCAGATACAGCAGGAAGAGACAAAGCACCATACACCTACTGATCTTTACAAACAGAAGCACTTTCGTGCTAATCTTTTTCAAACAAGCAGAAAGAAAATATATTTTGAATATAAAACTGCCCTCATATTTAAGATATCTAACTATAGACTACATATAATAAATATAAAATGAGCATAGTTGACCAAAATGTAACAACTTGAGGTACATTCTACATGTGTGTAAATCCTACCTGTATGCCCTGTCCCTGCACCCTCTGCAGCTGGTCCTGGATGTGCCTCAGCTCGTCCTGCTGCCGCTGGATGTTAGCTTGGATTAGTCTTGTCCTCTGTTCCAGCTGATCTTTAAGATGCTGCATGGCATTCACCTGCGCCGAGAACTCCATCACCGGCTGTGGGTGGAGACAAAAGGTCACTTAATTCAGCTGTGCAGCAACTGATGTTTTATTTTCATTACCAAACACTGGCTAATGAACATCACAAAGTCCACAGTGGAGATGCAGCTCATGATTTTTTTATTATTGATTTGTCTGACTCCATTCATTGATTTATTATTTCTAACAATCAGAAATAAGTAGAGAATTTTTAGCCCAAGCAATAATTAACATTGAAGAACCTGTAACCCCCAGATTCTTACTTTATTTTTACTTCAGGAAGTCCCATTGCAATACAAATAAAAAATCTTTAAAAAAGATACCTGGCAGAACAAATACATTAAAATACAACATGTAAAAAACATACACATGCCTTTATCATGTTTTTTGTTGTTGTTGAGATTATTCCATGTCATGGTGCATAGTTCTACATTTCACAGGATACATTAAAAGACAACCACTTGAAGCTGGTAACTAGCAGAGTTGAGAAAGAGAGGTAAGCTGAAAGAAACACAATATGAATACAAAAAGTCTCCCAAAAATAGCACTCTATCTATTAAATATGAATGTATTGTTGATTGTCTGGGCAATTAATCAACAAAACGTTTTAGATTTACTCCACAGCACATAATGATGTCATGAAATGAAGACCCATTCTCACCTGTACGTTTGCCTGTAGCTGCTGGGGTTGTTGTTGCTGTGGTTGTGGTTGTTGTTGTTGTTGCTGCTGTTGCTGTTGTTGCTGTTGTTGCTGTTGCTGCTGCTGAGGGATCATCCCTGGAGTTACACTCTGGCTCGTGGTCTGAGAGCTCATAGACTGCAAATATACATATAATCAAGATAATTATGACAACTGATGTGTGAGATTGTTCAGTCATCAGTTTAGGAAGTCCTAGCTTGGTATTTTTGAGCGTTTCTGTCCAATCAGATCTCACCTGGCTGCTGATGGACGAGCGACGCTGTGACGTCATCACCATGGTGGAGGCCATGGACTGCAGAGGAGGTGTGGCCGTGTCCATGTGTAGCTTAGAGGCTGTTGCCGCAGAGACAGAATCATTGATGAGTAAGAGTCACGATATCGTATCAACTCCCCGCAGGGCTTCTCATCCCATTAAACTCCCAAACTGATGCGTCACTGACTCGTCTTACGTCAGGGCATGACTGATTAATATGATTATACTAAGGCGGGACAACAACATTGCCTCTGACCCCATCCTGCCCTGAACATCAAAGACAGATAATTATCATCAAGTTGCAATTAAATATGGAGCCTTATTCCACAACAAATGTACAATAAGGGTTTGCATGAATTGTCTTAATGATTATAATTGTGTCTTTTCTTGTACACATTTTTTGCCTTTTTATTTGCAAATGGAGCTGCTGTGATGAAACACAAATTCGGACTTGATCTGAAAAGTTAGTATAAACATCATAATATTATTTATGTACACGTGTGTCCTTACAGGTGCAAGTATTGTCAGAGACGTGCGACGAGGACTTCTGAGAACTTTGTGAGGATTCTGAGGGCGTTCGGCTGCGATCAAATCGCTCCAGAGCCTCCTTGAGGCTGGACGTATTCAGCTGTGACTCTGACTCTGAGTCCTGACTCTAAAGCAGAGAAACAAAGAAAAAATACACTTGGCATCCAATCCTTTAAAATTCAGATTGCATAAAGGTGATAATAACAGGGCTGATTTGTAAAAGAGCGAAGCATTATTCATGATAAAATACTCATGTGCTTAAACGTGCTATTCTACCCATACATACTGATTATCAACTTTTAGATGGCAACTTAACTAAACCAGCAAACATAACTGAATTTATGTGGGATTAACATTATCCTGTTTGGAGTTTGATTTAGGATCATCTGTTATTCTCAGCTTGATGTTGTTACTAAACAAAAGGATTGAGATAATATAGATAACAGAAAGTGCATCAGAGTTGTAGACAGTGTGAGATACATCAATGGGCAGCAGTTACTCACTGACAGAAGTTAAAGGATAAAAGTTTGGAAGCTTTTGGCTTATTGTTGTGTGACACTGTTTATATTTGAAGTTTGTTTATTTTTTTAAACGCCTCTTGACATATTAAATCATATGATGGCTCTTTAAAGGCCGTGTATATTATTTCTAATGTATAATGAATACATTGTCAAGAGAATTTCAGTCAAACAATTAATACAAATTAAATTACACTACTGATAGTTTCATTTTGTTACTTAGGCTTAAACAACACATCTAAAAGTTCAAACACAACATGTTTTGTTTTTAGTTTGAATAAATGTTTCCTTCACACGTTATATATTGCAATACCTTTTATAATTCGGCTCGTGTCTAGTAAAACAGATTTCTAGATGTAATTTCTCACCTTATTCACAGTCCCTTCTGGGTTGGACTCTTCAATGCCCAGCTCTCTGCGCTGCTCTGCCCTCACCTCTGCATAGCTGTATTTTAAGCACAAAAGGTTAAGCCAATAAAGAAGCATGAAGGATGTGTGAAAATGAGCAAAATGTAGTGTCACCAGTAAATGGAGTGTATCTGAAATGTCAAAGGATCTTGAAAAAAAATTATCTCTGATAATTGTACCATCAGTAATGAGGCCAAATGGAGCTGCAGTACCTGACTACTGTGTGCGTACAGACGATAAACTCAGGTCGAGAGTTCCACTGGTGATAGGTGATGTAGTAATGCGTCTGGAGCCAGATCCACTGTTGACCTTTAGTCAGGAAACGATAGTAGCAAGACTTCCCTTTACCGTACTGCATCACTGAACAGGAGAGAGACGAGAGCAGAGTTGTTAGAAACAACAAGAAGATAAATGCTTTCTTTTAAAATCGCGACTGAAAGTGTGTAAAATGAGCCCTCACAGTGTTCGTGACACTTGGCTAATGTCTCCAGGTCGTCCACATGGTAATAGTCGTACCCTGATGTTCCCAGAACCTCGAACGGCAGGTAGCCTATGATTGGTGGAGCTCTGAAAAGGAGAAATGGTATCCTTATAATTCGCTTTCACAAAAAAGCTGCATGCAGGCTTTACAAAGTCAAAGTGACCTGGACCAACTGAGTAATAATAATAATAATTCATTTATTTTATATAGGCGCCTTTCAAGGCTCTCAAGGTCGCCGTACAAATACATAAAAAACAAGATACACAATAGATAACACCAGCATAAGAAACATAAACAAGACAATGCAGTATATAAATCAATCAATCAAATAACCAAATAAATAAAAGTGCTTTCACATTTCAGTAAAATGTAACCAAAGAGGAAAAACTTCAGTAAAAAGGGATTTAAAAGATTACTCTTATTGTATTCTCTGAAATGTTTGCACAATATATTGCTTTACATTACATTACATGTTACTTGTTAGACGCTTTTATCCAAAGCGACTTACATACTCAATACTGTGGAGAATCCCTACAGGAGCAATTTGGGGTGAAGTGTCTTGCCCAGGGACACAACGACATGCTGACTGCAGTGGGGTTTGAACCAGGCTCTATCCACTGGGCCACACGCCTCCCATATTAATTAGCATTTTATCACCACACACACTTTAATTATTCCATTTTTATCTTTAAGTTGAAGGCTTGTCAATGTCAAAAGTATATTCAAATCTCTGTTATGTTACAAGATGTTTTCATGCTGGTTTTCTTTTTATATAAAGCCACAGACAGTAGGCCTACAAACAAGATGTAGTGTACTCTATGATACCTGAATATCTGAAAAAAGAGCCACATTTGAGGGCGGGGTGAAAAGCTGGCCGTCATAGTGAGAGGGGAACAGCGCATATTTTTCAGACAGTGTCTCCTGGAAGTTACTTATAATGTTGCACGAGGTTGTTCAAAGTATTGTGAACAATGACAAGAGACTTTTGAGAAGTTTAAACCCTGGCTCATTTCTCTCTTCCACACAGCTAGCTTATCACACAGGGAATGTCAGATTTGAGCTTCTCAATAAGTCAGAAAAAGACTCCCCCTAATTTGACATTGGAAAACTGTGACTACCAGACAATCACTTCTGACGGAGAATAGTGGCGACTTCAATGAAATCTGTATGTGTGTGTTTGTGTGTTTACCTGTGGTCTAAGAAGAGGAACTTCCATTCTAGACTGTGCCTCGAGGTGAATTCTTCATTAGGATCCTCCACTGTACACATTTCCTATGTTTATAAAAATTAAGAAAGATGATGTTAGATTAAATGATTTATTTATGACTCAGTGTGACTTCATTTTTGTTTTGTCAGTGTGCCCTAGGCTACCTTGATGAACTGAGGTTTGGCCAGCCGAACTGTGGCTACGAAGCACACCTTGTCGTCGAACGCAGGCTGCAGAGAGCGCTGTAACACCCCTGCCAGACCATTCCTCGTCACGTTGGGAACTGCACACCACAGAGAAGAGTTTGCCGTTGAAAATGTTGTTTACTCCGTCAGACAAAGAAAAATCCTTGACAATGTTCACTTCTAATTATAACAAGTTTTACAAAGCCTGCTGTGCTGAAAGCTATTTGAGTGACATACCATTGTTGAGTGACTTGAAGTTGCCAATGAACTTGACATACTCGTATACAGGCGGTTCTTTGGGGTCAATGGCCCCTCGCAGCATATGGCAGCAGAACTCCATGTGGTTCTTAGCTGGAGAGAATAAACATAATAAGTCAAAAAGGTGTTGTAAACGTAGTGTTAATGGATTCATAATGTGTGAATGGTGTTGTTAGGGTATCAAGACAAAACAGGGATAACGATAAGCCAGTATATCAGCCTTTATTTACATTAGATTAACTTCTATTTAACGTTTTTATCCAAAGACACTTAGAATAAGTGCTTTTTTGTGTTCCTGCACTAATAACTATCTGTCTCTTACTTTATATCTACCAATGTGGTTCCTTACATACAAGACGGACAGGAAAGGATTTATAATAAACTAAAAATATTAGTTACAGTTATGAAAACAATTTTTTGCCAGAAATACATTCAATAACTTTCATTATAGTCTATATAGGCGCTTTCACACCAAGTACTTTTCCCAGGAATAGTTCCCGGAACTTAGTTCCCCGGACATTTTTAGTTCCGGAACTATCTAGTAGATCGCGTTCACACCGGAATAAGTCCCTGAGGGAGGATTACGCAAATGAAGCCGCTGACGTCACTTCTTCTTCTTCTGCTTTGGGTTTACTGGCAGGCCGCAAACAACTTCACGGCGTATACTGGGTGTTTCTCAATGTCGATGAAGGCTCCTCCAGAGCCACTATTTCAAGGATGCTACGTCATCGAGTCCCGCCGAAAGACTGTTCCAATGTCCAGGATCCTTGGAATTTGGGGAACATTTCGAGGCTGCACATGTGTATCCTCCGCGGTCTTAAAATCCCCACAATGCTTTGCGCACGGACCAATTTCCAAAGTCTTTGGCGGAAATCGCGCTCCATTTAAGGCGGGGCCTCGCATATGACGCACACCTGCACACCTGTTAGCCTGTTCCACCATTCTTCGTTTTCCGAGGCTAGGAAGGATTCTTGCCTCGCTTCTGAAGGACCTGACTCGGAAGACATGTCCTACCAAGGAAGCGTCCTCGACATTGAGAAACACCCACTGTCTGCCACCCCAAATCCCCGGCCGGAAGTCCCCGGACTTGGGGACTGGCTTCAGTAGAAGCTGCTGGGAGTCTTCCCAGCAGCTTCTACTGAAGCCTTCCGAGTAAATTGCCAGAAGCGCGACACAAAAACTTTTCAGAGTTTTACGGGGCGTGGTTTGCAATTCGCCCAGCCAATCAGAAATTGGAACCTTTTCCTCCAGAGGAAAGTACCACCTCTCTAGCAGGGACTGAAAAGGGGTGAAAAGGTTCCCGAAAAAAAGTTCTAGTTCCAGATCTTTTTGGTGTGAACGCAAAATCCCAGGAACTATCGGAACTATTCCTGGGAAAAGTACTCCGGTGTGAAAGCGCCTAATGGGAAGAACATGTGTTACTTGTTTTTCTTATTCCGTTTCTATATAATTTTCTTTGGATGTTAAGGCCTAAACACAGATTTAATTCTTTACAAAATCTTGTAACCACAGCAAGGAAGTATAAATGTAAATATTAAACTGAATTATATTCCCTTTGAACCACCAAACACATTACAGTTGATTTAAATCATTCTAAAACAAGCAGCCAGATGTAGCGTGTCATGGGGAGATACTGACTCTTTTGGTAATCGGAGCTAAGGTTGTCGTGTTCGGTGGGGTGTGTGGACAGCTCCTTGTATACATCAGAGTGTTCCCCGAGTGGCAGGAAGTTTAACAGGTTCTGGTCCACCAAGTCAGTCTGAGGAGCACACACACATACGTGCATGAGAACACACACAAAAACAAGAAGAACGGCCGAACCCTTTTTCCAGTACACACATTGGTCTGCAATAGAAGGGATGACTAATGTGACCAGGCAAAAGAAAGAGCCAGTGTTACTCACCGGTAGATGTTCAAGTAGTGAGGTGACACTCTCAGAGACGTAGAGGATGTTCCCATCAGTCATGATTGCTATAAAAAACCCATCCAGAGCCTGATAATGCAAGATGAGATAAAGAACAACTCTAAGTGTTGGTCTACAGCAGTACAAGTAAAAGGACTTTTCTATCAAGAGTATAATAAACGGGGAGATAAAAACGGACAGGAGAACAGAACAAAATGTTAAATATCTGACCTCCAGCATGAGCTGAGTGAACTCCTCATTGCTAAGAAACGGAGGCTTCCAGTCCTGCCTGATCTCACTGGACTCTGACTGGGCTGCAATCTCTGGTGGAGGAAAAAGAAAACGGAATGTTAAGAAGAAAACAAAGTCTTTCTGGAAAAAGTCTTGTAAGGAAAACATGAAGAGGCGACGTGACCAGAAAGAGACTACACAAAAGGTAAGCACGCACAATGAAAGAACAGGGCCAGTAAAGTGGAAGCTAAATTAATTATCATGAACAACAATGAACAGAGCTAGGAGTAGAAAGTATACACGCGTGAACATATGCAAAGGGAAAAAATCTTTCATCATAATATAATCACAGTATTCAAGTCGTGATCAACTAAGGTATTAAGGTAAAACAGAGAAGTGGTGTGAAGTATCTCAACCTAAGAAAATGAAGTAGTTAAGAGTATGAAATTACTATTGTTCATAATGATTAAGTCAACTTTACACAGTCGCAAGGCAAGTCTTGTAAAAAGTGTAACAAGCTGTAGTAATGAGAGTAAAGCAGCACAGACAACAACAGTGTGTACATAAGAACAACTAAATATAAAACAAGAAGTGTCCACCCTGTGCCGTGCCCTGACCTTTGTGTTTGCACAGGAAGTCGATGCTTTTCTGCAGGATGGTGGACTTGTCCATCTTCCTGGTGTTGCCCGGCAACATCGTGCCGAGTTCCTTGATGAGGACATTAAACTGGTCTCTCCGCTTCTTCTCAGACTTGTTACGGGACACGCTACGATCGAAACTACAGTTATACATTCGATTAAAAATGTCAAGATTCTGACAAACAGAAAAAACAACCTGAAAATAAACTGCTATAAACTTTTTTATATTTGACTCTATAATGTTTAATGAGGTAATGCAGTGTGGCTGCTGTGTATGGCCTACAATAATGTAAGATTAGACATGGTATATTCCCTGTAGCTAAAAATGTACCTGTCTTTAAATAGGTAGGACTTTCAAATAATGATTAATTTAACAGGTGGAGATTTCAGCCTTTAAATACCATGGGATATTTTATAAAAAGGAATGTTTTATTGATATCAATACAAAATACAAGTATCATAACTTCAGTGTGTTGCTTATCTTTGTATCTAGCTTACCGTTTTGCTTTGTCCTTTTCATCTTCTTCCATCAACCCATCAAAGATGCTACAATCATCCCTACAAAAAGAGAGTATAATATTTGAAGTCTCACGTTGTGTTTTCCTGTGTGTGGACATTTGTTGGCAGCTTGAAAGCAGATCTGTATTGTTAATAATAGCGAATGACGGATGTTGGTAATGAGAGGATTCCTACATGCCAGCAGCAGGTTTATTTTTGGGTCACAAAAAAAAGAGTGAGAGACGGAGAGAGGGAAAGAGAGAGTGAGAAGGAATGTGTTGTGCTTGCCAAAAAGATTACGAGTGCATTTGTGAAACAGGGCGTGTTCTTGCGTACATTTCGACTAAAATAGGTCAATAAAAATACTTTCATTTTTAATTTAATACGTGTGACTTTGTTCGGAGGCACATCATGGCATAATAAATAAGGACCATTTTGTCAATCATTAACCCTGTTAAGGGCTTAATTTACTCAAAAAGGTTTAAATCTGAACATATGTTGTACTTAATGTGCTTGAACTCGGTGTATGTATAGTGCGTATGGAATTAATTTATGATAAAAAATGTCTGTGAGTTGCAGCATACCCTATGCTTGATGTCATGGTAGCTGCTGATCAGGCCTGTGGCTGCAGTGATTTGCTCTTTAGGCGTGAGGTAGGCATTTGGAAGACCACCTGGAGTGACAGAAAAACAATTATTTTATTCGCTTAGGTGCCAGTTAGGATTTACATAGCAATTCAGTGGACTAAAACATCAGTGACTAAATGTTCTAGCTCACATGGTGCAGCAATAATGTTAAATCTCATCAATCAATAATCACTTCTCTGAATTGTGTCTTATGAATAAAGATTTAAATCAGACCAAAGTGCAGTTACAAATGTGTTGAAGCGAAAGCAACTTATTGCACACACAGAATAGCACACTGACAAACTTAACTATTCAGGCTAGAAGAGGAGACCATTAGATTTGTGTAAACTTGATCAAAGCAATAGCTGATATGCAATAAAGTATTATCTATGCATGAGTCAAAAATAGACAGGCAAGTTGCATGTTTTTTTTACCCAGAGTGTCATTTTCCAACATTTATTACAATTATCAGCATGGGGTATTAGCATGAACACATGGGGTTCAGATAACTGGCTTACTACGGTGGTTGCTTGTATACTTCAACATATTTTACATTCAATTAAGATTACTCCAGAGTCATGGCATAGATTTATTAAAAAGAGCATATTTTTAGGAAACACAAATCAAATTGATTTATTATAGTGTATTTAAATTAACTGCGATAAAAGATGCATGTGTGTGTGTGTGTGTGTGTGTGTGTGTGTGCGTGCGTGCGTGCGTGCGTGTGTGCGTGCGTGCGTGTGTGGTCACTTCTTACCCCAACACAGCTTATGCACGTGGTCACTTAATGTCTTTTCTCAGGGGTCAGAGAAAGGGTACGGGGTCAAAGCTGACTCTATGGTCAAAGTTGCTGTTGAGGTCATTGGGGTCATGAGAGGACAACAGACCACAGGAAAGACATGGTGGTCAACCAAACCTGCAGGACAAATCACAGCAGTAGGGTTATTGGGGTCATGAGGGTTCATTAGGTCAATTAAAAGGCACCACTTTTTGCACTTGCAGCTAACAAATGTCGATTTGAATAGGCTGTCAGAAAGAGGGGCATTATTCTAATTACTTTATACACTGTTGGGTAGCTCAGCCTAAAATAATATGTCATAATCTATTAGTTGATTTATATATTTGTATTAATAGTTTAATGTGGAAAGTAGCTAGTAACCTAAGCTGTACAATATATATAGTGACCTCAAATGTTTACTTTAGTACAGTACTTGAATAAATGTTACTTTTCAACACTGTAAGCTATAAAGTCCTAAAAAGGAAAAATACTCTGGTACAGTTTATAAAACCTCCGTACAAAGACTACAACAAACAATACAACCCAACATAACCACAGTATACTACTTAAATTCAGCTTTTCAATAACAAAACATCAGAGAAAAATATTCCAGCCTTTAAAGTGCAAATAACGTCAGTGCAGCGAGGAAACCCTGGAATAATCAATTATTACGCTTACATTCAAAGTTCTTCAGAAACTTTCAGCACAGTGACCTAGATATGAAAAAGTGTTAAGAAGGTGTTTTTCAACTTACTTTCTGGAATGTGAAAAGGTAATTAAGATCCTATCCTTCCAGGCACAGACAACACTTCATGGGTGAGCCACACCTCACCTGCAACACAGAAACCATACTCATTCACAAACATACCAGGGGGCCAGCCTGTGTTCACTGTTTACCATGCATGCAAATTCTAAAGGCCAACCACCAAAGTAAATATGTTAGTTGTTGCAAGATAAAAACAGGAAACCCGGGCTGCAACTAGGGATTGGCCTAAAGGATATATATTGTGAGCAAAATAAAAAAATAGAAGATTATATGTATTTATTAAATATTGTTTCTCTACATAGAGTTAGGCCCATATCTATTTATTATTCTTTATACTTTTTTTCATTACAAAAAGTAATTTTGCATTGAAGTACTTTAAATGACATGACCATGAGAGAATATGTTTGCCATATTGCCCAGACCTAGCTACTGTATAACCATCCAAGCCAACCAACAGTCCAAAACAAACTATACTCATACTACTAAAAGATTAGGGCAGCACCTGGTAGTTAACCGTTTATCAATGTATCTGCCAATTATTATTGTAAGTAACCGTTTTTGTCTATAAAACTGTCGATTCATTTTAATAATAAAATAATGTCAAGATGGGGTCTGTCCCACAGTCCAATATACAAGATATTCAGTTAACTTTGATATATATCCTCTATGTATAAAACCATAAAACAGAAAACCAATATATCTTCACAATTGATGGAAGCTTGATAACTGAATAATTGAAAAACATTTTTTAGCATTTATCAATCAAAAACGGATTACTTTCTCAGTAATTTGGTCTTCAAATTGTGAAAATGTGAAACTAGAAATTCCGACAACCACAGCCTAAAGAGGCATCTAAAAAGAGTTTGATGTCTTGCTAAGTAGAAGTCACCTCATGAATATCATATTACTATCACATAAGATGAAGAAAAAGTACAGAATCTGCAAATCTAGTAATGCTGTAATTGTTGCTTCACATTGATTACTTTTGTGATGTCTGGGTGAAAAAGCTAACAATTAAGTTCCCGCACTTGTCAAGCATATCTGGCACCAGATCAGTCAACATACCACATTGTGTAACAATGAGCTAAGAAGATTTAGCTGCAAGATATGACAGTCAAACCCAATGACCTACATTATCACCCTGCTAAATTATTTATTGCACTCATTTGTGTGGAAGATTTTAGGCATATTGTTAAACTATCTGAGGGATGTTGTACTTAAGTAAAAGTAGAAGTGCCAGAGTGTATGAATACTCAGTAACAAGTACAAGTCCTGCATTGAAAATGTTACTGAAGTAGAAGTAGAAAAGTATTGGTATCAAAATATACTTAAAGTCCAAAAAGTAAAAGCACTCATTATGCAGACCGGCCCATTTCAGAGTTATATATATTAGATGTTTTGATTATAATTATTTATGCATTACAGTGTTTATCAAAGCTGGTAAAGGTGGAGCATGATTTCATTTGTTTTGTATGCTGCAGGCTAGCTTGTGAATTTACTCCAGGTGTGACTGAAGTCATATTTAAGTGTTGTATATATTTCCCATCATTAATCACAATCTGCAAAGTAAATAAAGGTATTGAATAAATCGAGTGGAGTAAAAGTACATGATTTACCTCTTTTGAATTGTGTGGGGTATAAGAAGAAAGTAGCAAAACATTGAAATACTTAAGTAAAGTACAAGTACCTCAAAAGTGTACAGTACTTGAGTAAATGCACTTAGTTACTTTACACCACTGGTCTCTACTTGGGGGAGCACTGGTCTGACCTACAGTCACTGTTCCTAATGGCCAATAAGTGAAACCTCATTACACTGAGCTCCTTCATTGGACCAGTCTGCCCACTGTACACCTTTGTCAATGAATAAACACGCTTAATGACAATGTAGTACATGCAAGGCAGTCCAACTAAAGCACAATTAGCTATCAGATATGCACGGTAACGATTTTAATACACCTTTAAGTCCACAGGTGTTCGTTATACAACCTAAAGAGAGCAATCCATAAAGCTAGCTAGCAGGCTAACTAAGCTTGCTCCGAAAACTGACCATTTAACCCAGAGATGTAATGCTCTTACTGGCCCGTATCTCACGTCAGGCTCACACGCACTCAATGACACAGTTATGACAGGTAAATCAGGTTGTGAAATAAACAGCAGGAATGATCACCCTGTGCCATGGCAAAGCTGCCGCCGAGCCTCAAGCTGTCAAGCAACAACTGACATTGAAGACAAAATAATCTCTAAAAATGTTACCGTGTGTCCTCACACACCGTGCGGGGAAAGGTCCTCACCAAAACGGACAAAAACATAACAGTCGGCCGCGGACAAATGTCTAAAATCAGCGATGGTGAAAACATTTTCGCGGCAGATGTAATGTACACAGATACACGGTCCCCGGGCACACACACACACATACACACACACACACACACGGAGACGCGCACGCTCAGCCACTCGTGCACATAGACACTGCTGGCTGCTCTGAATGTGGGTCACTGGGCCTTGCTCTCCCTCGAGCGTGCGGAAACAGTCCCTAACCCTCCTCTGCAGTCCCACCGCTAAAACACACACCGTTTAACGACCACCGCGGCTGTGCTATTCCATAACAACCGCTGGCTTTGTATATGCATTTAAAATGAAGCTTACCTTCCTGAGTAATCGACAGCAGCCTCCGTGTTTTGCTTACTTGAACGTTGCATCGAGTCGGTGGGGGCTCGGAGGACTCCGGGTTGGGGAGAAAAACAGGAGGCCTACTTCATATTACGCCGTACAGTCATGCGCAATGGAGACAGTAGGGCGCACTATTTAGCACAGTACAGTAGCAGCAGAACTTAAGGGATCGCTGAGTGATCTTCACCGGGGAAATGACTCCGCTTGTTTTTCTCGCTTTCCCAGTCAGACCAGTCGACTGTCAGTGCCATATAGTTTTTTTTATGATAGAAAATAAAAGGAAGATTGAGATCGTGCGTCCTGGCTTGCAAATGAATGCACCTAAAGCGAGAATGGCGGATACTATGCCGAATAGGATATATATCCCTTTAAATAGATAGGCCTACTACTTAAAATGCATTCAATGCCACCTTGTTTTTATTTATATTCACAATTTTACTAATATGCATTTTTAACACAACCGTATTATTTTTCGGGAAATACATGTTATAGTGAGTTGGCTGTGAATGTGACATTGGACGGTCGCCAGAAGGTTGCAGGCAGGGTAGGGATGGCCCTGCCTTCCGGATGGCAGGGGGTTTCCCCTTTCATTGACAACCAATCAGGAGCTCTATAGACTGTGACGTTATATTGTGTAGTGGTTCCCCGACATTAATATTATTGAACCTGTTGACCTTTAGAAACCTTTCCTATGAATTACGGATTAGATGTGAATTTCACATTCTCTTCAAACGACGATGTGATTTTTGTTGACATACATTATATCGACGTGAATGATAGTGCATTATTGATTATAATGAGTTTACAATATATTTCTGGATAAATACAAAAATTCATAACAAATATTTAAAAAGAGATGACAGGTCGGGTACAGACAAATCCTGATCTTAAAACTAAATCCAAAGCAATAGCTTAATTGTTGCCAAATGTGTGTAGCCTATAACAGACCTGGAGTTTTTACCTGTGCCAGTCCTGCTAGAGTAGAAGATACACATCTTATTACATCAGTGCAGCACAATTGAAATGATATGAGGCCATTATCAGAAAAGTTATACGTTTTGTGCGGCTGTGTGGGTAAATCAACTTCCACAATCCTTGTGTTTGTGTGTGTTTACATTGATGTCAAAACACATTACAACAAGTAAGTAACAAAGTCAACTTTTCTTTATCAATATCTGCCACAGTACAATAGCTACTAATAAATTGTTCATATTTTTTTTAGTGGAAGTGCATTTAGAGTCCTTTGCTCATATTTAATGCATTAAGTTTTAAGTATATTGTTCAGAGGCTTCATTACTGAAACGTTTAAATCTGAAATCCTTTCTTGTCACTTCAGAATAACATCCAGGTTTATACAACATAAACATGTTTCCTGACTGCATTTAGGAAAACATTGTTATCTTTTCTTGTGAAAGGAAAAGCTATTACATAAATGTCCTTTTTTAGGAATTTCCCAAGTCAGCAATCCAAAATTATGACGGGATAGCTGGTGTTAGTCCTGCCGGATTTGGCATCGCCTCTGTAGCTTTTGACCAGAATGGTCATAATCTTACCGAAATCACACTAGTGTTAGTTATTTCCTTTAGTTTAAGCAAACAAAATCCTTTTACTTTGGATTCTTGGTGTATGAAATTAAATGAGTGCTTCTAAATCTGTCAGAGCTGGTGCTTTGGCACCCCCTTTGTAATTTTGGACCACCATGTTCATAATCTCACCGAAATCACACTGGTGTTATTCTCCTTGAGTTTAATGTATAACAGTGCCATCCTCATTCAGTCTTTACTCCTGCATGGACCCATAATTCCTCCACACCTTTGTAGATTCTCTCCCTCCCCCCATTTCCTTCCTCTCTGTGAACTCAGCCTGCCCCCTCGCTTTTCCTCTTTTCTCTGTCATCCTTTTCAGTTCTCTTTGGATTTGTTCGGATTAGCCGTTAACGACTGGCCCCCTTTTCTTATCTTTTTTTCCACAACCCCTGCACTCAGCACCGCTTCCTGTTATTCATATTTATTCATTATTTTTGTTGACGATCCTTTATGTTTTCTTCCTTCTCCTTTTCCCCATTGCCGTGTCATTGCTCTCCATCCTTTCTGGTGTTCCTGTTTCTTGATCATGTTTGAATACTTCTTCCCTTTCTTTATTCTTCATAATTTCATCCTCTTCTTTCTTCCCCAACGTTATCCATCCTTACAGTGTTACTCAGATCTTAATTTAATCCTTGCTGCCAGGTTCTCTGACTGATACACCTCCTCTTAATCATTTTCAAATCACATATTACAATACTACTCCTGTGACTATTTTGGGATTCCTCCAACTCTTGTAAATGAGAATCCTTTTAATGCTCATGAACAAACATGCTGGGGTTGAAGATTGAGTAAGTACAATAAACCTCATGTGTTATTCATGAGATTCAACACTTGTATATTTCCTCTGCTACTTACTTCCTGCTCATCCGCTCATCTTTCCATCTCAGAGGCATAAAGCCTTTCCAATGAACACCCGCAGAAACCATCAACAACAACAACAATAAAGCACTTAGCTATGGAGCAACCCATCTTTGTTTTCACAAATGTGACAAATCCAATGGACCCACACTTTTTCTTTCAAACAAATCAAATCAGAGCTTTGGTCTGGTTCATTCTGAGGTTTGTTTATGGAAAAGTATTCCCACATTGTTTCAATCCGCCTCTCACAAACTGACATTTGTTTTCCTCTCTGTACTATTCTGTTCTTTTTAACAGTGCATCTACTTTAGCATATATTTTAATGGAGCCATGGTCCCTAAAGAAGTGTAGTATACTTGATGTGCTTGTAAAATCCTTCCATTTAAGTGCTTTACCCCACTTGTACCTGTTCTCAGAGATTGAATTGGTAATGGAAACCATGCAGAGTGCTGTGGGACATCCTTTTCCCACACAACAACATTTAATCACAGACAAACATTGGGCGCTTTGCCACATTATATATCAACATCTATATGTGAGTGAGTGGAGACAGAGAGACGGAAAGAAAGAGACTGTATATGTGTTGTGAGGAAGACTATAACTAATACCAGGATAAAGTACTGTTTGTGTCTTTATGACACTCACTAAAGTAAACACAATTTCAGGACTAAAATCCATATTTGCAGGAAACATCAAGATCATTCTCTTAATGGATCTTAATTGAAGCAATAAAAGGATAAAATTATGAAGGATTGGCCTTTGATTGCAACCTTTCAAATAAATCCCTTCTGGGCGAGTTGTTATGAAGGCAGTACTTTAATGAAACATCAACATATATACCATCAAAAATGGAACGCCCCACACTGGAGTGTGTGTGTGATAGAGGGAGCTCATTTCACACACAACCACATACTTTTCACGTGGTCTGACAAGAGGAAAGCACCTCCCATCCCACCACTGCCAGGTTTCAGTGATCTCTTGGAATTTCTCATCTCTCTTGTGTCTTTCCTGTTTATTGCTTCTGTTTCTTTTTTGAGCTTTTTCTCACCATCTGATCTTTCTCCTACTCTTTCCAGTGATGTCATCTCTTCTGAGGGAGGAGATGCAGAGAGTTTTATTCCGACCTTCAAAACAGTCACTGGTGGAGTATATTGAGATTGAAGAGCCAACACACGGAAGACATTTTCTTTGTGTCTCAGGTAAAAAGCTTTTTAACAGGTTCTCTTATGAAAGCATTTTTAAGGGTCAACCATGCTGAGTGGAATTTTCTGTTACAGGTTGTACAGACCATTATCTTGCTGTAGATAATCTGTAGGGAAATGTACTGAATGTGTACTTTGCCTGGCCTATGAGGCCTGAGAAGTCAAGGTTATACTTTTGCTGCAGATGGACTGTCTGGTGCTGCAGTGTGCCTATTTATGTGCAAAAATACCAACAAAAACCTTTGTTGTTTTTCTTTTTGCAGTTGCTAAAAATAAATTAGTGCAGTTATGTATCGTGCGATGTCAGATATCTCAGACGGCCCTGAAGTCTGGATCCAAAGGGTCCCACACCGAACGCTCCAGCATACAGGAGTGCTACAGGAAGGCGGAGGTTTGGTCCCTGCAGGACCTGACTCTTGTTGACGGACGGGATGCTGATGTGGTAATTAACAATTGTATCACATTTGCTTTTCATTGCTAATTTCTGCATTATCTACCATTGTTTTCTATACAAATGATAACTATATATAATCATAAAAGTTTTATAGATGCACAACCACCAATTATCTTAATTTTTAAAATGTTATCTGGACTTGATTAAACACATCTTAACTCAAAGTCCATATGGTTTCAAGTTGCCCAGCTGGGGATCAATTAATGACATCTCTCGGAAAGCCTTTATAGACGTGGAAAGTTTTTTGTTACAAAATGTAGTGTGCTGGAAATCTGCTGAAATGTTTATCAAAAACATTATCGCATATTTATGCTTTCATTGCCTACCAGGCCATTCCCTTTTAAATGTACGTCAATTTGCCAATAGTTTCTTGTCACATTTCATTTTAATTGAGGGAACACTGTTTTCTTTTAAATAATTGTGTTACCTCTGGTTTTAAAATAGGTTACCAGAAGGCTTTTTATTTATCTTTTCATATAGCTAATGCTTTCTGATTTTGTGTCTCCAGGATGACCCCTGTTTTCTGCTGCACTTTGACAAGGTCCGTACAGTGACGGCCGTCAGCTGCTCGGCCAAATACTCGTTTGTGCGTGCCCTGTTTGTTCTCAGCGAACAGCACTGCCAGAAGCCACTAAACCTGCGGAACTTTGACTGGGCCTACATCACGCCCACCTCCTTCTACTCTAACAGAGGAGACTGTGTTGTGCTAACACAGATTTGCTTCTATGCTTTAAATTTGGTTTGTCTGTCCATGTGTCCCGTGCCTCTGGATGCTTAATGGAATGACGCAATGATTATGTGTGTGTCATTTAACGTGTATGTGTGTATGTAAAAACCTGTGTTGAGAAGGAAGTGTGAAATGGGTGTAGTATTGTGGAATCTGTTACAACAAAAGGGCTTATTTAAAAATTAAATGTCTTTTGCATCAATACTCTGCTGAATGTATCTTCATGGCAAATGCAAGTTTTAGGGCGCTAAGTGTTTTTCGAAAGTACAATCCTGTACTGTGATAATTTCATGACTTATCCCTGAAAGTATTCTATTCTCAGTGCTATTGTATAAATGTCCATTTCAAATTGAGAACAAATAAAATAACTACACATTTCTTACCTTTCTCTGAGTTGTTGTGCCCTATTTTTCCCAGATGACTTCAGTATGGCAACTAACTTGAGGAGGGGGGAATTCAGAGTTTCACCATCCTGAGGGAACATTATATTCTTTAAAATTCAAATATACTCACATTTTGTGTATATTTAAGGGCTTATTACAGGGGTGTCCAAACCTTTTTCACAGAGGGCCACATACAGAAAAATATACGAAGGGCTGGGCCATACCGTGAGGTATATTGCCTCATAAGTTAAGTTAAAAGTCAGCTAAATCAATCAAATGTAGGTAAATTATGCTTAATACTTGAATATGCTTTAAGGAAAACAGCCTACATCACAGCTCTCCATAGGGTTTCATTAATTTTGTTAGCAGCTTATTTTTTAAAACAGGAGCCTCAGATTGCATAAGAGGAAATATGAAGGGTTTATTTAAAGGGTGTTATGAAAATAAGTTATTGGGCTTTTTTCTTATCAACTTAGATTTGATAGGAAATGTTTTCTACTTTAATTGACTGAATTTGTTTGAAGAGTGGGCTTCTTAACACATGAATACTGTGTAATATCTGTTTTCATCAATATTTAAGAAGTACAATACAAGACAAGCACAAGTTTCATTTTTGGGCCATACTCCATTATACTTTTTGAATTTGCTGAGGGCCGATTCGAAATGGCCTGTGGGGCCGCATATGTACTACAGCGTCTCCAGCGCTTTCGAAAGGCAATGGCCGTGGCTGTCTCCTCCTGATTGGTGGAGTTGGCCCAATAGCCGTAGCGCCACTGTCCTGACGTCAGGACAGTGTTCAAATCTGGATCCGTTTTTATCAGATCCGTTGCAGCCCCTTTTTTAGAGATTTGGGTATGGAGGAAAATAGAGAGGGTTGTGTTTTCTGACACTTGGTGAGTTCCCTGGAACACCGGGGACACATATTCATGTATAAAAGACGTACAAAAGTGCATTTTGCATGATAGGTCCCCTTTAAGTTTAGAAAATAGCTTGTAATGCTATTTTCACTCACAGGGATAACAGGGGCATTAGATGAGAGGTTCAATATCAAAATCTTCAAAATGACACCAACCGGCACCTCCTTCACTAATAAATGTTGTATGCAGTTGCATGTCCAAACAACAACAGATCTTTCGGGTTTATAGGTATAATAGCCATTTTATTAGAGAAAGGATCTGTACACATTTTCATGAATCGTTCATGCCATCAAGGTGCACCTTTCTTTTACTTGTCTTTAACTAATAAAAGTTTCACAAGATTCAAACGAGCAACAAGCTATAAAAGTTGTTTTTGGTTATATAACGAGGACACTTCTATTTTTTAAAGTTGTAATTTGATAAGATTGAAGATTGAAGATTTAACTTATTGTCATTACGTAGTACAGGTGATATGTAACAAAACGGTTTCTCTGCATTTGACCCATCCTAGTGTCAGGAGCAGTGGGCTGCCATTATGTACGGCGCCCGGGGAGCAGTGTAGGGAACGGTGCCTTGCTCAGGGACACCTCGGTAGCACTTGGTCTTTCCGGGACTTGAACTGGTGACCTTCCAGTTGCCAAGCCAAGTCCCCTATGGACTTCGCCACCATAAGGTTATTCTTGCACTTATATAATATAGGTTAAAGGAAAGGGCAAGCAGCAAACATAATGATTTAATTGCGTCAAGGCATCCATTTACATATAAACAGGAATAAAAAAAAGGTAAAAAAAATAAAGGTAAAAAAAGCCCAGGTAATGAAAGTAACAGTGTGTGTGTGTGTGTGTGTGTGTGTGTGTGTGTGTGTGTGTGTGTGTGTGTGTGTGTGTGTGTGTGTGTGTGTGCGTGCGTGCGTGCGTGCGTGAGGAAGACATTTCACCATAAACAAAAAATGTAATCACAATGTATCAGAGCTGAGCTAATGCTTTTCCACTGAATAGCTCTGCGAAGTTTTCACAATATTAAATGTGTTTCATTTAGCAATTAAACTGCAGGCAACATCATTGGCTGCTAGTTAATCAAGCAAGAGGGTGAATAAAGTCTGTGTCGTGAATGCAAAATTCACAATAAGACGCAGACAAAGAGGGTCTTCAGGGGGATGAGAGACCATGTGTATTTGGCTCTTCCTAGAAAGCGGGTTAATGCTAATGGTAAGAGAAGGCTTAATGCTTTGTTGTTCTTCAATTTAAGCTATTTTTCTTTACCTCTTGGACCAGGAGGCTGATCAGTAAAACAAAACAACAGAAATGCAGGTTATAAAGTTACGTATTTATGTATCTCTGTAGTTTTTCACTCTAAGTGCTTATGTCTGTTGTTAGGTGCTTTTAGAGCTTCTTCTCTGAAATCAGCAGCATAAAAGCATGAAAGACCATCCAAAAACATAGGGAACTTCTCAGCCGTCTGACAAGCTTTTAGATTTCAAATGGATGTAGATTATAATACTCTCTCATTTTTAGTAAGAAATATTTTAATTCAGTACTTTTTTACATTGGGCGATTGCTACTTTAACATAAATGTCAAATGCACTGTTGTTTATAAGTTCCAAATGCATTTAATAATAATTGAAGATACATTTATTTACAATGGACTCGACAATTCATTAACTTATGAATATGTTTGCACAGTGTTGCTAAATTCAGCCTATTTTTGACACAACAAAAACTGTCTTACATCTGATTTAATTTCATGAAATGCTGTCTGCCTTTTCTAAATAGGGAAATGGGGGAAATTCATTAACTTTATATAAACATAATAGACACAAAGCTGCGCTGAAAGCCTCCCTGCGCTTCAGACCCTGTTTACTCAGAAGGCTCACTCCTCCAGACTGTGAGTCACTGAGCCGTGACTCAGTCCTCTAATGTGCTGCAGTCCCTGTTTGGCATGAAAGCAGAAAGCAATGGTACACAGGAAATATTGGTGAGTATTTTTTCCAGAGTAATTACTATTTTGCTCTGAAATAGTGATATTTAATCATTTTGGAGTGTATTTATTACTCATAGCTTCTAGAGTGCGATCAAAAATGCAGAGTCAATTCTACTGGAGTTAAACCATGACCATGCTGTAACGGAGGTGATCTCTGGGGCCATAGATCTCGGTCTCCGTTACGGATTATATAGCTTCATTATTGGCGAAGTATATTCATTTGTTCCACGCTAAAACATTGCACAGGAAGCATGTGAATCTATGTCATTTATGCATATATTTGTCACGATCTGTCTATGTTTTAGTTTGTCTGTCTCTGTTTCCTGTTTTAGTTTGAAAAGTGTTCCCCCTCCCGTCTTGTCTGTTGCTGGTGATTGCGTTCACCTGGTGCCCTGTGTTTCTCCTCCCTCCTCACCTGTGTCTTGTTGGTTTGATTAGTCCTGTGTGTATTTAGGTTCTGTTTTCCTGTTAGTGTGTGTGTGTGAGATCCTTGGTGCTGGTGACTGTGTTCACGTGAGACAGTCATATTGAGGCTGTGTATCCTGTACCACAAAGAGGAATAAATGCCCACACCGGGTTGTATTTGAACTCTCTGCCTCTGCCTCCTTGCTTAGTCGGGCCGCTCAATGGTCAGCTTCACACACGCCCACTCATGTTCATTAAGCACTTTGGTTTATTGACCTTTTTTATTGTAAAGATCATTATGGTTCATTTATTCTATTCTGAGTAAAATTACCTTCTATTGGGAGTAAAATTACCTTCTAGTTGGAGTGAAATTACCTTCTATTGGGAGTAAAATGACCTTCTATTATGAGTAAAATGGCAGTAGAGTTGTTTTTAATATACACTACATAGAGTAAATAACCATTAAGCAGAGTCAAATCTAAGCACATAATAGAGTAAAATGAACTCTAAAAATACAACTCTGAACAAAGAGTACATTTTACTCTATATAGGTTGGGACCAAATGTTATATTTTTAGAGTAAAATTTTCTTCAATTTGAGTCAATTTTACTCAGAGAAATTTACTGTGTATTGAACTGTGGTTACTTTTAGGGGTGCAACTAAAGGTTATTTTTGTCAATGGTTATACCGTTAATTTTTTTTTTTTTTGCATGATAAATTAGTTGTATAATCTAGAAAAGTGTCAATCAGTGATTCACAAAGTCCAAGAGTCTTCAGATTTAGACAAATTCAATAAAACCGTTGACTTATTTCTTGAATGATGCTATAAATGGGGCGAAGCCTACGAGCTAGTTCAGGCAGTCAACTCGAGCACTTATGCTGCATTCATACATAACGAGCTTATTGTCAAATTGCACTGCAGCTATTCATTCATCATTGTAATGGTTTTGAATAGAAAACCATGATTTGTAATGTAGATTTAGTCATCACAATGACAATGACAATTATTGTTGTTTTCCCAGTATGAGGTGAAATCAAAAACAATGTGTCTGATCATCCTGGGGGAACAAGCCTGCGATAAACAGTTATTAAATGTGGAGGGAAAAGGATGAACATTTCTCTTTTAATCAACTACCAAGATTGATATGATATGATAATAACCACAGCCAGTAAACACATTTAATTAAGAGCAAGAGGCCAAGTTGAAAGTAAAGTAACTCCAGACAACCTTGATGGAAACATTTTAGGAAGTAAACCTATTATTTTTCTTGCCAGGAGTTTGATAAATACCACCCTTTTTATGTGCAGTAAATAATGAAGCATGTGAGCTTAGTTTAGCATAAATTATGCAACAGTAGGAAACAGCTAACTTGGCTCTGTCGCGATGGTACATAGCACACAACCCTTGTTCAACATTAAATGTCATATTTACTTCTTTTTTTTGTACGTAATCAGGATATAATGTGTTAGTTAGTGAGCTAAAGAGTTGTTAGTAAGTAGATTGTATCACTTTTCTGCAAGGCAAGGCTAGCTGTTTTCCCATGTTTGTCTTAATGCTAAGCTAAGCTAACCGGCTGCTTGCTGTGGCTTCATATTCACTGACATGAGAGTGATATTGATCTTTTCATCTTACTCTCCACAAGAAAGGTAAAGGTGACAGAACTGGGCACTAAAAATAAATGTTGCCTAGGTCTAGCTAAAGGAGTCTCATTGAAAACCCACAATTGGAGGGTTTATTGTAGCCTACCCGTCACAGCAGTGTTGTGTGCGAAGTTGGTGGGATGAAATGCAACACCTTTGCACAGGCTACTTGACAGACAAGCACTGCACAGTTTCAAAACGAGCTACATGATATTCAAATAGTATGTTTGATCACGTTCTATCAATCCCTTTTCCAAACCAGCTTGCCTCACATGTCCGGAGACAACACCAGACGTTTATGGCAAGCCAATTTAGCTTTTATTCATTTCTGGAGGATATCAAAAAATAAATTCTTACTAGTAAGAATGCGAATTCTTGATGTCAAAAATTCAATTCTTACTAGTAATTATGTTTATTTCTGATAACAGAAATGCGATTTTAACTTGTGAGATTTGCATCGTTTTTCTCATTCATTTCAATGGGAGTTCAACTAGTTCAAATGCCCATTTCTGATATCAGTAATTCAATTGTTGATATCAGAAATACAATTTGAACTAGTTCAAAATCCTTTTTTTGATATCAAGAATTCAATTGTTACTAGTTATAATTAAAAATGTAATTATAACTAGTAACAATTGAATTTCTGATACCAAAATGTGCAATCGAAGTTAAAATTCAATTTTTTCAATTCAATAGATTTGTTGATATCCTCCAGAAATGAATAAAAGCTAAATTGGCTTGCCATAATCAAGGTGCCAAACAAAATCCACAAGACACAAACACATCTGATTGTTTGGACAATAACATGTTTAAACTTGCTCTCATAAAACAGGGAAGAACAAAGAAAGGTACCATCGAAAAGTGACTACAGGCAATGGGCCTGTTTTAAGGAGTTCCCATTATCTTTTAACCAAAGAATAGAAGGTATGGGTCAAATAGTTAATGTTTTGCCTCCCTAGGAAACATGTTTTCGAAAAACCTACTTGTCTTTTATAACTTCTGACAGACTTGCACATTTGAAAGTAAAGATTATTTTAATAAAATTAGCTGCCATTTTGGAAACATTTAGATAGTGTGAACCCCCTAACAGAGTGCTTCAAGGAGGGCAGTGCCAGACGGTTCACAATGAAATACCTCGACCCCTCCATTCTCGCAAATTTTAGGCCCATCTCCCAGCTACCTTTTTTATCAAAAGCCCTGGAGCGAGTAGTCTACGCCCAGCTGCAGTCTTTTTAACCATGCATGGAATCCATGAAAAGTTTCAGTCTGGCTTCAAACCCATGCACAGCACTGAAACAGCCCTTTTAAGAGTTTTTAATGATCTGCTCCTAGCTGCCGACTCAGGTAGCCCAGCTGTCTTGGTGCTGTTAGACCTGACAGCTGCCTTTGACACTGTGGACCATAGCATCCTGTTGTCACGGCTTGAACAGTCCGCTGGCATCACAGGCTCTGCCCTTGCATGGTTCAGGTCCTACCTGACAGACCGTAGCTTCTCGGTACAGCTAGGTGCCTTCTCCTCTGCCAAAGCCCCTCTTACCTGTGGGGTTCCCCAAGGCTCGATTCTGGGCCCCATCCTTTTTCTACTGTACATACTGCCCCTAGGTTCAATTCTCACAAAACATAATATTCCCTTCCACTGCTACGCCGACGATGTACAGATCTATCTGCCTCTCAAAGCAAATGTCAAACACTCACTACAGCAGTTGATGGACTGCTTAACAGAGATAAAATCCTGGCTGAGCAAAAACGTTCTCAACCTCAACGAGAGCAAGACTGAGGTCATCTTTTTTGGACCCCAACCACCAGCCTCTCCGGTTGATATTCTGGGCTCTCTCAAAAAAAACATCCTCCCCTCGGTCATGAACCTTGGAGTGACCTTCACTAGCACTTTTAAATTCGACAAGCAGGTCAGCACCGTAGTCAAATCCTGCTTTTTTTAAATAAGACTATTGGCCAAAACCAAGTCGTATGTATCTTTTAATGACCTAGAAAGGGTTATTAACGCCTTTGTAACCTCGAGACTGTCGACATGGGGAATTATCTTAAAGCACTGCTGTTGCCTGAAGAGTCTACTTCCACTGAGAGGGAAATTGCCAATATTCTCTGAATTGCTGTGACTTAAAGTCACTTCCAATCCTGGAACATTTAATTTATTGATTTTCAGCGCATGCAATGAAATCATCTTTGAAAGTTAACCACATAGTATGAGTCATAGGCTTTGAAACAAATATGTTACGATAAGATTTGTCGCCAGCCCTTCAACTTTGTCCATTTGAACAGTGACCCCTGTTGGAGGGGACTGTTGAGATGATCAAATAGGACCACAAAACACAGGACTGAAGAAAAGTGGTTCCAGTTTTCCAGCAGTCAGTTCATCTTCCAGTGAGTTTGACAACCTGTGATAAGACTTTAAAGTTGTGTGTGCTCTACTTACATTCCCTTTGGAGGATGTGTGTGTGTGTGTGTGTGTGTGTGTGTGTGTGTGTGTGTGTGTGTGTGTGTGTGTGTGTGTGTGTGTGTGTGTGTGTGTGTGTGTGTGTGTGTGTGTGTGTGTGTGTGTGTGTGTGTGTGTGTGTGTGTGTGTGTGTGTGTGTGTGTGTGTGTGTGTGTGTGTGTGTTTATTTTAATTAAACATCATGGCTCACTTGTGTAGGAGAAATGTGAACATATGTTTATAGCTGTTGTTTGTATTGTTCTCTTGTTTCTTATGAGTGGAATTAGTTTATAGGCACATGGCTTCATTTTTTTATCGTTTCCCTTTTTAATTTGTAACGTTATTCCCTTTGGTTTTGGTTTTTATACTCTTAAGCTGCTGTAACAAGTATGTTTGACCGTGGGGAATAATTCAAACTCGTATTTTATCCTACATTACTTGATCTATTTCAATTGAATCTCATCCGAAGGACACTGAGCTGGGACGTCTGATAAAAGTCCTCTACAAAGTAGCAACATACAGTTGAATAACATTGTGCTGCTTTCTCAGATAGAATATCTATGGATGATTCACAGTGATCTATATGAATCACATCCAGCACAGGAACATATTATTTATCAACCTGAACATGCACCACTTTACCAGGAACTTTTATTCTCATTACGTCTTTGTTTTTTTCTTCTTAAAACTGTTCATGGTTTATGAACCAACACCTCCACCAAGTGGCTTTACAGTGAACTGCATGTGGGATATAAAAACTGTACATAATGTGTTTTTGGTCATGAATAGCATCTTTTCAGTCAAATTAATTATACACTTGTTCAATACAAGTCACTACAGCATTTCAAACTGAACTGTGAATAAATGCAATGGAAAAAAAGAACCACATCACAAAACTTAGAGCTTTACATTTTTATAAGACTTATAAAAAAAGAAAAAACATAACACATTAATAACTAAGGCATGTCATACATTGTGTTTTTTCTTTGTTTCTCTGAGGATTATTTACAAACAGGCTTATTTACATATAGCAATAACTCAGAAATGAAAAAGCTACATCGTCTAGCACGAACAACCAGTTAGCATAATGATAATATATTTGTTATGTACAATGTAACTGGCAAGGCTAGAGCAAGAAAGAACATAAACAAGTCTGCAAAAGGTTTAAATAACTTCAAGTATCTGTCATCTATTTCATGGAGGTTTTAGTCCAATGGGAAGCAGATTTTAAGCGACACCGAAGATAAACCAAAAATGTGGTGGAGCTGCAAACCGTGTAGTGTTGCTGGGACAGGACAGGTGGAGCTATAACCGATGGAAAGGACATCACAGACAATGCAATAAACGTGGAGACAGAACAATCACGTCTGTGATAAATGCCCACTTATTAATAAACTTCTAACACAACCATGGGAAATCTCCTCTCTACATATAAAGTGATATCCAGCTTATTGGCCTATAGCACCTTTTTTACTGCTTTGAATAACAAATGTGCAACAGGCAGAAAAAAGACAAAAACAAAAGGAAACAACTGTTCCTCTGGGGAAAATGAGTCGAACGCAACAGGTTTCCAAACAGTCCTCATGTTCCTGGACTTTGTATTTGAACAAAACATCTTAGGTATCCAAAAGTAACTTCACAACATTCTGCGGCCGTTTAATTGTCTCTCTAATGAAACTCTGCGTTCCACTTTAAATTTAAACTTCATAAAAACTGCAATACAGCAACTCATTCCTCCACAAGTACCTTACATGTAAATGATGGTCCAAATATAATAAAAGCATTGTCAGAACTACAGTCAGTTGTATAAGAAGATCTGGTTAGTCTTAGCAGTAGTATTGCCTACTCTAGTTATATAGTCACTATTAAGAAACATGTGGCCCCAGCACGGGCCATTTGTCCTATTAACGTCTCCAAGCGCATGGAACACTAATGCTACTTCACGACGTTCAGCAACACTGTGAGGCTCCACTGCCTCCTTTGATTACATTTCATTTTAGTGTATGCGTTTTGGAAGGAGATAAAGAAATTGTCCATGTACAACAAATCACGAGCAAGTGTCATGGTCTCTGAAGTCCCCCAACGCAAGTCTCAAACGGGACCCGTCACAGTGCTCCGCTTTTGACAAGTCCCTCAAACGAGGAGCATTGTGAAGACTCTAGTGTCATTTTTTTTAAGACCTTAAAGTAGAGCAGCAAAAAAAGTGAATTCAGATTTCTGTTCTTGTGTGGCTCAAATAAAAAAACGCCATCATGTGTCAAATGAAAAAGCCGTGTCAGAACCAAACCGGGCTACGAGAAGTGAAACTTTTAGGACCGTCCTCTCAAGACTAGTGCATTTCCTGGGGAGCAGGGTACCATTTGAGAATCTGCTCTGATGCCTCCCCGAACCCTCTCTCCTCTCAGCAGACAATGAGGGCCAGGGGCTCGATTTCCCGACGCTGGTTTTTCTTCAGCAGCTGAATGCGATTGTGGCAGTAGAACTTGATGGCCCTCCAGTCGCGGTGGTTGCTGACCAGCAGGGGGCACTGCTGCAGGCAGCGCTCGCAGTCAGCCTTCGCGGGGACCCGGAGATCCGTGATGTTCTGGGTGAGGTGCTCCTCGACCGCAGCCCGCTCCGCCTCTGACCAGGGACGCTTCAGGACGCCTCGCTTTCCTACACAGGAGAGATGAGAGGAAACTTGAACATGTGTGTCAACAGCTTCTGTCATTTTACACGATGCAAGTGATACCTCTCATTGACCCCCACCACTGCTCACAACCTACATATATATATATATATATATATATAACTTTAAGATCTGCTTTTTAGATTCCTGCATAGTTTCCTAATACACATTATCATCAGTCTTTTTTTACAGAGACACCTCACAGTGTTTTATGACTTGCATACCATGGCCACTTGACCTTGAGTTCAGATGTTTCGTAGATTTGGTTTAACTAGATCAACCAGTTCACCATTTAAAGTGAATTTAACTACTATACGCTATAGTTGTATTTATGAGCATTGTTATAGTATAATATGTCATTTAAAAAGTCATAGAGTCAAAAGTCAAAGTATAGTGTGTCATAAAAACTATATTTGTATTACTTTTTTCCAGACACAAATATATTATTCTATTCTTTTCCACTTTTTTCAACATTATAATTTGTATTGAGTCTATTTTGGGGTTATTTGGACATAAATGCAGTGTACATTTAAATATCACATGTACTTTATATTTATTTACATTCCTTTGTTTTTGGTAAATCATTATTTGGCAACTACACCTATTATTAAAACCTTAACAAACCTGATTTGGGCTGTCCTGAGTCCCGGCTGTGGTGTGCCCGTTCTCGCAACTATATTTTAGCCAGCGTGGATCACAATATGTGAATATATTAACTCCAAACGCATCTGCTGCTGCTTGAATTTCTAATTCTGTTGCCCAACTGCCAACCTCACGCATTTTGGATGTGCTGAGGTATTCTGACATGGAGGAGGTCAAAATACGCTCATAAGGCACAGCATTGCTCTGCATTTGATGAACCACTGCACGCCTAATTATTGTGTGATGGCTTTGTGTACCACACACAGCTTGACTCACTGCTCTAAAGAAACAGTTTCCGTCACCCTCTATTTTTTCATTGAGACATGGAGCCCCTATCAAACCAATTTGTGTAGACACAACATCTACTTTTTCTGACTGCACATGTAACTGCTCACAAAGAGCTTGTGCAAGTTGATGACTAAGAGGATTAAACTGCAGTCGTCCACTTGTTACTTCTTTGACAAAAGCAACGTCTGAATTAACTGCGGTAACATCACTCTTTTTAAATTTTTTGCAAGCAGAAGATCCCTTACGAGTCTTACGCTTTGCACCCATCTGAATGTTGGTGCAGCCAAGTGTGGACTGAATAGTTGAACTACAACCCAAATCAGTCTCTGTCGTTTTGGGAGTCACTCTTGGACCCAAAGACAGATTACTGCTTTCAATTGGGCCTATTTGAGTGACTCGAACACCAGCGATCTCAAAATGTTTTTGAGACTCAGAAGATCCCTTTGGAATGTTATGCTTTGCACCCATCTGAATGTTGGTGGACTGAATAGCTGAACTACAACCCAAATCAGTCTCTGTCGTTTTGGGAGTCACTCTTGGACCCAAAGACAGATTACTGCTTTCAATTGGGCCTATGTGAGTGACTCGGACACCAGCGATCTCAAACTGTTTTTGAGACTTCTTGAGGAACGCTGCAAATGTCCATATGTATTCAAACACGTGTTCAAGGCCTCTGAAATACAGAACAACACTACGCCCCTCGCCATCGCTCTAACATTTGTAGGAGCAAAAACGCTTTGATGGAAAGGCTTCAGTAAAAATGGATTGTTAAAAGTCATTGCTTGGTGTTTTTAGTTGGTGGAATTTGAGAACTGTAACAGTATTTTTAATTTGTAGAATTGTCCGCAGGATTGCAGTTTTTGTTTTGTTTTATTTTGCCAGTCTTTTACTGAAGCATGTTACTGGGATCTGACCTGTTCTTTATCCTCCTCAGAACGTCAGATTTTGTATAAATTCACTACGGCACTAAACTAATTGATATGTTTGTGTGTTTCCACTGGGTACTCCTTAGACATCCGACATTGTGTCTCACCGAAAGACAGCAGCACTGAGAGGCCTGCCCATTTTTTTCCGATATGACACAACCAAGTTTCTTCTGGAGTGTTTGGTAAGTAATACTAACTGTAGGAAATAAACTTACACAATACAATTAATATTGCTTAATGTAGCTTAAACATGTTATGACCTCATAGCTTATGCTAATCATTTTATGCACAATACACTTTGTGTAAGATTTAATTTTGAGCCCAGAGATGCCGTGCTGTTGAGTTGCAATTATAACTTCCACAAGCTGAATGGTAAGACTCAGTAGATTGGTGCTAAAGTTAGAATCAGTGGATATGTATTTTGTTGTTTAGTTTTCCATAGCACTCATTCATGCATATTTTACTTTTCCTCAGGACACTGACCATGAAGAACGATTGCTCAGAGGTGTGTCTGTGGCCATCCTCACCGTCATTGAAGATGATGATGCCGCCATATCGCCAAATGTGCGAGACGTGGCTGTTGTGTTGGAAGGGACCATTGTACTGCATGACCTACCAGACCTCTCTACTGCCTTTGCATACCTCTTTGGGCTACTTTATGCAATGAACATGGATTTTCCAAAGGAGATGAGGTATACCTTTGAAGCCATTCAGACTATCTTTTAAGAGCTTGGCTCTCGACGCTCGCAGCGCATAAGGTCTCGGAAAACAAAGCTTTTGCTGTGAATGTTAATGGGGAAGCCAGACATGACTTTAACCTATGTTTCGCCTGTTCTAGTGCATTGTGGTTAGTGCTCATGTAAAACCTCACAGCATTCATTTCATTTTAAGCATATAAGTTCTCTTCTGAAATAGAGAATCAAAGAATGTGTGGATGTGTAAGTTGCCAGTTCAAAAGAGGGGCATATCCAGTATTTCTACTGTTCAAGTTCATTGTTAGTGATCAGGTAAAACTTCAATGTATGTACTTGCACATGCAGTCATTTTAAGCATGAAGTCCCATTTGCCTGTGAAATTGAAATGTGTGGAATTGTGAGTTGCCAGTTGACAAGAGGCACTGGATTGTAATTGTTATATTTGTTTATTCTTAAATTCTTTGATTGTGATGTGCTGAAGAGGCTGAGGCCTGATTTATCACAATGATGCCAGGTGTGTGAATCCTATTTTGACCTGATGGATAAAAGCAGAAGCAGAAACCATCCTCAGAATCTGTGTTCAAAGGCCATCATCATTTTCTGTTTAAAGCAGCTTTGCTAGATGTTTATTATGTCAAGAAATGTCCTTAACTTGTGTTATGTTGCAAAACGTGCATTTTTTCAAATCCATATATTCAGCATGTGAAGAATGCATGTTATCAACGTCTAGCAAAGCTGCTTTAAACAGAACATGATGATGGCATGGGGTCTGCGAGACAGCGAGACACAGAGGAACTCAGCCTGAGCACACACACACACAGCTGGGCTGGGCGAGTCGGCTGACAGCTTCCATACAGCGCTGCATTGCCTGGCAGCATAGACAGGTCTTTTCTGTGTTAGAGTTTTACTCGCTACAGGGTGTACTTTGAGGGTTTGTGACTCTGCAGACCGTTTACATGCAGAAAAACCTACATAACACACAAGGGGATGGGTAATAACCAGAAAAGCATATGATAAGACCTTTAAAAGAGAGAATGTTTTGTGTGCTAAAGTGGACAAAAAATGTTCAAAATGTTCATATAATTGAATTAAATCGTAATAATCAACTGAATAAATAATGGCTCTTTTTTTTGTTAGTTCATTTTCAATGTCTGACATCAATGTTGATTGAAATCTTCAGCGTGACAATATCTCAATGTTGATTCAAAGACTTTTTGCTATCTGATAATAACATTGTTTCAATGTATAATGCAACGCATAATATAGTTGAATCAATGTTGTTGCAATTCTACATTCTTTCAATGTTGATCATATCGTAATTGAATCAAGGTTGATTCATTGTTGGGATTGATTGAAAATTCAATGTTCTTTCAATGCTGATCATAGCGAGCACTTTCAATGTTATTTTCAATGTCTGACATCAATGTTGATCACAATCTTCAGCGTGACAATATCTCAATGTTGATTCAATGACTTTTTGCTATCTGGGAAGGCACTGTACATCCTCACTCCCCATTGCTCCCCGGGCGCTGTACAATAGCTGCCCACTGCTCCTACTAGGATGGGTTAAATGCAGAGGCCAAATTTCACTGTGTGCTTGTGTGACCATAAAAGAGGGTTTCATCCCTCCAATTATATTCTACAGAATTGGAAAACATAATACAAAACCTTGTTAGTGATGGTGATGGTGTGGTAAAGTACATACATACATTACCTGCACTATTTGTCTGTTGTTGTAATAAAGTAAATTACAAATGTGCAAATAAAGGATTCTTATATTTTGGCTATTCTTCTGGCTTTGAATTGAGTGGAAGAAGTCCAGACAAGGAAGGTATTGATAGGCTCTGACTCCAGCAGTGCATTGGAAAGCATTAAACATAGGCCTTCAGAAACAAGACAAGACATAGTACCGGAAATAGCACAAACACTTCAACAAATTTGAAGGGCAGGAGCGGTCACCTATTTCATCTGGATTCCTGCACACATTGGGGTGGAGGGAAATGATCTGGTATATGCAAAGTTGGAGACAAAGAAGAGACAAATTAGTATGAGTATATTATATTATATTATATATATATTATATTATATATTATATTGCAAGGCTAAGATCACAAGCATCATGAAATCCCAAATGAAAAAGAAATGGCAGGATGAGTCAGTGTAATAGAGGAGTAAAGGACAGACATTGTTATAATGTTAGTTGGAGAAACAAGAGAAGTCAACACAATAACGTGCGGCAAATGTGAATATTGTAGCAAGCTAGCAATGACAAAACAATTGCTGATTTTTTTTTGCAATTTCTAAGAACTGAAGCAAGTACTGAACAGAAACCACACAGAATTAAATATATTTTGCGACGGAGTTCAGGGGAGGTGGCGTACAGGGCAGTATTTAGGTTTTACAAACGGACAAGGATTATAACGTAGGATTTGAGGTTTTACAGTGCTCATCTACACTCTATTCCAGAAAGTGGCGGGACAAATTGTATGCAAACCGCCCCCTTAAGATTTTTTTGACCAATGAGATGTCTGCTGAGGCTGAGTGACATGAATTTGGACCAATCCTGTTAATCGGGTAACGGTTGATAGCACTCCCATCTTCTCTGGTTAGTGCGTAGCTGCATCAGTACAGATTCAAACCTTTGAATTGGTCGGTTGGAACATTTGAATTCAACCAAAATGAGGGAAATCGTGCATCTGCAGGCAGGCCAATGTGGAAATCAAATTGGAGCTAAGGTAAGAGAGTAGTTTAGATTTACATTTGAATTCTTAACTCATTCATTAAGTGCGTGGATGTTAATGTTCGTTTGGGCGGGTTGATTAGCCTACTTAGCAGCAATGCTAATGAAAGCTACCTACGGGTTCAACCTGTTCGAATCGTTAAGCTAAGTCATGCTAGTTTGCAGGTAATTTGACCGTTGTTGTGTTTTATTCTCTTCTAGTTTTGGGAAGTCATAAGCGAAGAACATGGCATCGACCCGACCGGCTCATACCAGGGGGACAGCGACCTGCAGCTGGATCGCATCAACGTCTATTACAATGAGGCTTCAGGTTAGCTTTGCTTTAGCTCCTAGCTATGTTGCTAGCGCCGCCGTTTCTAGGATACGGCAACAAGTCAACAAAACGTCAAGATAATAATACTTTCCAAAACAACAATACAGCTTTAACTTATTATAATATTCTGTCGACATATATTATCCAGTCACTTCGGTTATTTTGTATTATTTATTATATATTAGGTGTAACAAGGGGTTAAATTGAGCGGAGGCTGAGCCCCAAATAGGGCGATGCTCTGACGTCATCACCCCCGTACCGTTGTCAGAAGATATCAGAAAAAGATATGTCAAAACGTTTCTCGTTCTTAACTATACTATATTTAGGGTCGATATGTGTTGACTTTATTTTAAAATCGGCCTTGGTGAACGTGTGTCTCTGCGTTGGAGCTGCAGCACCGCCCAGACTCCGCTGCGGGCGGGTGGTGCAAAGGCTCTGCGCCAAACCACCCCGCCCGTCTTGGTAACACGGAGCCCGTTTCTTACACCATGCTATATGCAGGGGTGCACATAACTTTTTTAGTGAGTTACTCAGATGAGTACCAAGAGACAGCGTTTGGTACTCACCCCACACGAAGCGTGGTCCTCCTCAGTGTCTCCTTCACTGTCCTCAATTTACACTTCTTGCATGCTAGATGATGAAGATGATGAAGATGCACCTCCCTGTCTCTTTTTAAGCCTCCGATTTGCTTTCTCCAAAACTTGTTGCCAAAACTGTGAAGTCCTTGCATTTCCTGAGGCCAAGTTGAAGGATCAAATACTAAGAAATTATCACATGACTTGAAGTCATATCTGATTTCAAATGTGGGAAGTAACAAAGCACACTTATTTACTCAAGTACAATTTTGAGATACTTGTAGTTGAATTGAGTATTTCTATTTTATGCTACTTTGTACTTCTACTTTTACTCCACTACATGTATTTAATACCTTTAGTTACTTTACAGATGTGGATGAATGATGTGAAATCTAATCAAGTGTTAAATCAGACTTTAGTTCCACCTGGAGTAAATTCACAAGCTACCCTGCAGTATACAAAGTCATTCAAACTAGCTGCTCCTTTACCAGCTTTGAGAACACTTTCATGATCAATCATTATAAAACATATCATATTATTCTGAAATGGACCAATCTGCACAATGAATACTTTTACTGTCGCTACTTTCACTATATTTTGATAATACTTTTCTAATTTTACTTGAGTAACATTTTGAATGCAGGACTTTTACTGTAACTGAGTATTCCTACACAAGATCTGAGTACTTCTTCCACCTCTGTCTGATTTCAAACTCTTCCATAACACCCTGAGTAAGTTTGCAGCTGTGTGTTTCACTCCACTTTGGTGTAAATAAAACTGCAGCAGCTTGACCACAGAGCGTGAACGTTGTGATCAGATGATTTTGCGCAGTTCTCCAGTGTGTGCGCGGGGCACAGAATGTGCACAGGGGAGTCTCCCACCACAGCCAGTTGGCGGACTTTTGGCACAATTCTGTTGTTTATACCGACGTTAACCCTGTCTGTGCACACGGCGACCAACTCTGTCGTCCAGTGATCTAAGCCTGTGCCTCCTGGAAAGCTTCACAGGTCCGTCGGTTATGTCCTGCGCGGCTCACCCAGCTCCAGTTCAATCAGTCATAGAAAGATTTTTTGCAGGGAGCGAAACGGCAACGTAGCTGCTTAATGTCTTTGGGTTTTTTGACATGCCTAGTAGTTTACTCCATTGAGTGTTGACAAGAAACACGTGTAGACGAAATATGTGTTTTGTTTTGATGTTTTGAGGTACGCAAAGGCGCGTAGTGACACAAGTGACGTTACCCAATTCAGATTTGTGCCGCGCATGCGTACCTGCGTACCAGTTATGTGCACCCCTGGCTATATGTATGCCTGTGCTTAAAGCTGAGTTATGATCAGTCATAACACCGAATGTGGTTATGATCAAATTGTGTATCGTGAGATTTACAGCATACTGTAAATGCTGAGATTTCCGAACAAATATTTTTAAGCTACGCCGACCAATACAAAGCACGTACACATTTTTGTGTATATATTAATAATTTAAGATGTATATTAATTCAAGTTTAATGTCACTATTAGAAAGACGGTCCTATTTGTAATACTTTTTTGTCTCATTTGGTGGCATCAATGTGCGCATTTGATACAGTAGCAGATTATGTGATGTGCGACCACGCCCGCACCTCGACACAGAGCCCCCCATAGACAATCCCAATTTAACCCCTGGCTAACCTTGTGCTGTAAGGAGACTGGACTGTATTAATGCCAGACAAACTATTATAAAATATAATTGAGCGTACAATATGCTTTTTACTGTGTTTGGTCATACTTTAAGAAAGCAAAGTCTTTGATGAAAAAAGATTAACATGGTTTTGCTTGAATAATTATAATGCAGCTATTAAGAAAAAAAAATGCTTAATATAAATAATGTCGTCTTGTGTTTGAATCACCAGGTGGGAAGTATGTCCCCCGGGCCGTGCTGGTGGACTTGGAGCCCGGCACGATGGACTCGGTGAGGTCCGGTCCCTTCGGCCAGATCTTTAGACCAGACAACTTTGTCTTTGGTGAGAATATGAAAATGTCTTGTGTTTTAACTTGGGTTATTGAAGTTGCCATACTGTGATTAAGCAACTGGATTAGGGCTGAACAATATATTCCAAAAAATAATTTGTCGTCTTGTGCGATATACACATTGTGAAAGGCTGAATTATTGCATTTAAGTATTTTTGAATGAGTTCACAGACTTTGAACATAAAACTGCATTACTGCAACTATCATTATTTTTTTATTGCTGCTTAATTTTTTAACTTACATTTATTAGTTTTACATAAAGCCATGCCATCGTATGTTTTCCGCATATTGTGCAGCCCTGATCTACAGTCACTCTTCACTAGGGATTGGTATCGTTAGGATTTTATCGATACCAATACTAGTTATCGATACCGGTATTTTTCGATACTTTTCAATAATTTGGTGCTCAAAATTATAGACATGATTACAAGATGTGAAGATTAAACAACAGTCATTTTATTGACATTTTTATTTATTTAATGTAACTTTTTTTCAATGTCATACCAAGCAGGTATGAGTGTTTGACAGTGTGTCTCTGGAAGGGGGGTGGTAATTAGGGGCAGTTCATAAATCCATGTATACATGACCATTATTCAGTTAAAACGAGACGCTGCGTGCGCACCTCCTAAACCGGAAGCTTTTGCCAGTTATGTGCTAAAGCAGCCGTTAGCCCGTTTTGCTAAGTGTTGATTTAGACTCTTGGTGTTGGAATTCTGTTCCGTGTAGGTAAAATGGTTAATATCGTCTGTTAGCTGAGTTTCTTACCGTTAAGTGCATCATTAATAGGTTGTTAAATGTTAAGAAGCCTTGAGACGCTGTTTCTTGCAAGATGTTGCGTCTGACCCCGGGAGTCTCACAATAATAAGAGCGCTGTTAGGAGAGATGACGAGTGGCATTCACAGTGGCCAATCAGAGTGATAATCAAACCGGATCCGTCACACGGGATGAGGGTTCCGAACCAACCAGAATTGTTTAAACTAAGGAAGTAGCGTAATTCATATACCGATAGCAGCACCATTTGTCCAGTGGCTTAACGGTATACCAATACCGTCCAATCAGGTACCGGTACTGACTTAGTACTGGTTCGCGATACCCATCCCTACTCTTCACTCTTTAACTTTGGACCAATGAAATCCTATTTAATGTAGACCCAGGATGTGCTGATGTCACAGCTTTGATAGAGTTGTGTGTTTGCATGTGACACAGGCCAGAGCGGAGCTGGTAATAACTGGGCTAAGGGTCACTACACTGAGGGAGCCGAGCTGGTGGACTCGGTCATGGATGTGGTGAGGAAGGAGGCGGAGAGCTGCGACTGCCTGCAGGGCTTCCAGCTCACACACTCCCTGGGTGGAGGAACCGGCTCGGGCATGGGCACGCTGCTCATCAGCAAAATCCGAGAGGAGTATCCAGACCGCATCATGAACACTTTCAGCGTGGTGCCTTCCCCCAAGGTGCTTATAATACACCAAAATACTACAACATTAACTATGTTTCTTGTCTTATTTCTTGCCTTAATGTAAATCCTTCTCCCTCCCCCGACCTCAGGTTTCAGACACAGTTGTGGAGCCATACAACGCCACCCTCTCCGTCCACCAGCTGGTGGAGAACACAGATGAGACCTTCTGCATTGATAATGAGGCGCTGTATGACATCTGCTTCCGCACACTGAAGCTCACCACCCCCACCTACGGAGACCTCAACCACCTCGTCTCAGCCACCATGAGCGGTGTCACCACCTGTCTGCGCTTCCCCGGCCAGCTCAATGCTGATTTGAGGAAACTGGCTGTCAACATGGTGCCCTTCCCCAGGCTGCACTTCTTCATGCCCGGCTTCGCCCCATTGACCAGCCGTGGTAGCCAGCAGTACAGGTAGATATATATATACAAAAGCATTAAGAATTGTAATTTTTCTAGAGAACATAAAATGAATGTAAAGCAGGTTTGGCCTCAATATCCTTCCGTACTTCCATTGTTGATTTCTAACAATAATTGCCTCGCCTTGAAAAGGCAAACAAAGGGAAAAATTGGAACAAGCTAAATGTATTGCGCTCTTACCAGTTTGTCATGAATTACAGCACCACACGTTTTGTTTTTTTACCCCCCCCCCCCAAATACATGTAAATGTGATTAAGACGATTATATATATTTTTCACTTAAAACAACACATTAACAAATGCATTTTGAAATAAATCTTTATCGGATGGTGTGTCCTCCCCAGGGCTCTGACGGTTCCTGAGCTCACCCAGCAGATGTTCGACTCCAAGAACATGATGGCAGCCTGTGACCCACGCCACGGCCGCTACCTCACGGTCGCCGCCATCTTCAGAGGCCGCATGTCCATGAAGGAAGTAGACGAGCAGATGTTGAATGTGCAGAACAAAAACAGCAGCTACTTCGTAGAATGGATCCCAAACAACGTGAAGACTGCCGTCTGCGACATCCCTCCCCGTGGCCTCAAGATGGCCGCCACCTTCATCGGCAACAGCACGGCCATTCAGGAGCTGTTCAAGCGCATCTCAGAGCAGTTCACCGCCATGTTCCGCCGCAAGGCCTTCCTCCACTGGTGAGTGATAGAGGGTTTACGTATTTCAAGATGAATCGTTTGGACAAATAAATGTCAGGAAAGATTGAAAGTTATATGTAGTGAGTAATATTTCCTTGTTTCAGGTACACCGGCGAGGGCATGGATGAGATGGAGTTCACAGAGGCTGAGAGCAACATGAACGACCTGGTGTCTGAGTACCAGCAGTACCAGGACGCCACCGCTGAGGAGGAGGGCGAGTTTGAGGATGAAGGCGAAGAGGACCTGGCCTAGACGCCCACCCCAACGTTTTCTCCCCATATGCAACAGTTAGTTAGGGCGTGGTCAACATTCTTCAAAAGCATCATTGTAGAATTATTTACAATTTGCTTATTTATTCAATAAAACAACAGTTTTAAAGGATGGCACAGTAGTTCCTCTGAATGTCGCATAATGATAACAGTTCTTGTCCCGCCTTGTTCTTAAATGTCTGTTGTGTTCTTACACGTTCTGTTCTTCTTTCCTGCTTTCGATATCAATGTTCTTATCTTGTGTCTTTTGTTCACTCTTTTTTTCAAGTTGTTATGAAACAGAACAGTGACCAGTTAAAGGCACTGAATTTGACAAATCCTGTTTTTGATATGAAGCTTAATTGTTTTGAAGGAACTGTTCACTGTTACAATGCGTGTACTGGGATGTTATAACATCAAATGTGAAGATAGATTTTAATAAAAGAGTTATGATTTGGTGCTACATCGTGTTGTTCCTGAACTGAACTATGACCAAATTATTTAGTGCTTTCATTTATTAGCTTGAGTTAAACGGTATGTAAGCACATTTCTGTCACTGAAAAAATATATGTATATAAGAACAATCCCAAAATAATGACATGGGATATAAAAATAGTAAGAAAGTATATTTTTGTTCTGAAGTCAGCCATTTTGGCTTCATGCCCACTGAACAACTGTCATAGGATTAAAAGAGGTGTACAATACAATAGACAAAATGGCGCTTGAGCCGGATAGAAGATATTGGCTTATATCTGTCAGAATGTTTTATCGTGGTGTCTGTTGCTGAATACCAACTGCTATCCCTAGCTAACGTTGAGCTAGTGATTTGCTGCTGCAATTATTCAAGCCCTCCGACGACGCATCAAAAGATCATTCCACAAATGTCCATTATAAATACGACCTTATTACTCAGTAAATTATATTAAGTAATAAGGAATTCAAAATAAGACGTTGGCAAGGTGAGATACTAAGTCAAAAAATGGTGGTAATTCATAATAATGACATAGTAAAAAAAGTCAAACCAATGAGTGGTCCTTTTTTTTAAGATGTTATGTCATACATTTTAAAGAGTCATAATTACGTACCATTTTTTTTTCCTCGTGTCAGAAATGGGCTTCCATATGCCATACCATTTGGCTTAGTGTCAGAGAAATTTTGGAAAAAATTGAATAATATTTGGAGTTGAGTGACTAGTCTGTACTGATCCATCTTAAGATGTTCTTAGAAGATGACATTCAGACTTGTGGCCTCAATGTAAATGCTGTTTTTTTTTTCCTTTTCTCTTTGAGGCGCAGAGATGGGGACAGACAGGGAAATCGAAATTCTGTTTATCACTATCCCAAAAAAATAAAAAATAGATTATCGGGACAGTGATTAGCCATTGCGTCTGCATGCGCCGCCTTCTTGGGATCACCAAATATATATCAAAAATATGAGGAAAAAAACGACATAATATAGCTAGTCTGTCAAGAATCTGAGAAAAAATTGCGTAGAATAGTCTGTCGAATTATTCAAAAAAAAATACAAAGTATATATATTAGAAGACTCATTAATTAATTAAAAGAATTTCTTCAACTTTAATATTCCAATATCTATCAGAGAATTAGGTTGTAATGTTGAGAATAAATTAAACTACTACCCCTTATGATTTTCCATCCTACACCACATATAGCCTACTGTAGGCCTTTATCAGGACGGCAGACCTGCAACAAACAAAACTGGGAGTGTTTGTCCACCTGAAGATCCCACCTGATGAGTCGGCTGGATATCACAATGTGCCAGCGTAATTCTTGGTAATACAGTATGATGCGTTTGTGGACTGGTGGCCCTCAGACATCAATAAATGAAATCTTAGCGTGGAGCTTTCCCTGAAATGAAACACTGCTTTCTGGGATATTTCCGCCTGCTGCGGCTGAGTCAGGGAGTTTGAAAGAGACATTGTGTTATTTAATCACAACAAATGACTTCTTCTTAGTTTGCAAAGACAACTGAGAGCATTTAATAAACTGCACTGCACAGTAAGTTCATCAGTGTTTCTTCATGAATGCTATAATACGAGCCCCCAACCGAGCCCCATATGATACCCTACGGCAGGGATGTCCAAACTTTTTTAGGGCCACATACATAAAAACATACGAAGGGCTGGGCCACTCACTCGTTAAGTTAGCAAAATCAATCAAACGTATAGGTACATTATTATAATTGAAAATGCTTTAAGAAAAAAAACAGCTTTCAATTAACAGGGGTTTTTATTATTTCATTTTGTTACAAAAAGTGTTTCAGCTCATCCCTTAAAATAGAAGCCTCAGATTGCTTATAATAAGGGGAAATAGGAAGGGTACATTTCAAGCTTGTTATGCAAATAAGTTATTTGGGCTTTTTTTGATCAACTAAGATTTCTTAGAAAATTACAATATAAGTCAAGCTACTCGTTTGGGCCATGTTCCATTATACTTTTAGAAATAACTGAGGGCCATTTCCATAATGGACAGGAGGACGCAATTGGCCCCAGGCCGTAGTTTGGACACCCCTGCCTATACACAACCCTGTCTCCTAGAAATTACGTTCCCACAAAACTAAACTGCATTCTCAATACGTTTTCGCAAGAAACGTATTTCCTTCCACGTTACGTTTGTTATGAACATATCTTAAATACGTTTATTTTCTACATATCTTCTAGAAACCTATTTTCTCTCATATGACGTTTGTTATGAACGTATCTTAAATACGTTTGCTTTCTACCTATATTTGCCATTTCTTTTCTAGCTTATAATAATGATAATAGTCATTTATTAATATCATTTTAGAGCAAACTTATTTTCGCGCTGGCTGGCGGCTGACTTTTCAGTTGACCAAATCCGTTATTATGCTGGTTAATGCTTAATAATCACAATATTGTTTGTAGTCGTTTCATACAGCATTCTCAATTACGTTTAACAAGAAACGTCTTTTGTCCCACGTTACGTTTGTTCTGAACATATCTTAAATACGTTTGCTTTCTACCTATCTTTGACATTTCTTTTCTAGCTTATAATAATGATAATAGTCATTTATTAATATCATTTTAGAGCACACATTTGAAATGGACGATCGGGCTTGATATCCTATGGTTAAATTAAAATCAGTAGGCGAGGCTGTAATTTCGCCAGCTGCGAGGCAGAGTTTTAACATGCCAAAAAGCTGCTGTGTCGTTTATTGCACCTCAAACACCTCAAACTTCCTCTAAGGACAGCAGAAGAGCTCTGTGGCTTCAGGCTTGATCGCCATTCAAATGACAGCGTTGGTTTCCCCAAAAGTGGGTGGGGCTGTGACGTAGATTTTACTCTCATCTATTATTCAAAACCATTCTATTTAATCCAAACGTAAATTACATGCCAGTGTTTTATCTTTTTATTAAGCGATTTGTTTATGTTGTTTAACTCATAGATATATATAAACATATGTTTTTATATATATCTATGGTTTAACTGGGAATGTTTTCACATTGAACCGGAAGTACGTCACTTCACTTTGTCTTCTTCGTCCCTTTTACGTTCCAGACAATGCATGGCTCAGCGTAACAGACTGAACAGCGACCCCAGGTGTGTCTACATTGGAATTACATCTTCATTACTGAAGGAAAAATACTTTACCTTGTGTTTGTTAACTGGGTTTTTAATGCAGTTGGCTTTTCTTAATGGTTACAATATTGCTATGAGTTACAGTATATATCTGAAGTTATGTTTCTGAAGATGTGTAGTCAATTCCACCCTTCAATGTAGCATAAATGTGAACTCTCATTACAGGAACAATACTGGAAACAGACGTAGGAAAGGTCCTCAGCTCGCTGATTGGATGTTTTAGCCGCAATGCACGTTGGGATATGGTGTTTATGCGATGTGAAATCCGAAAACATTAAAAAAAATAATAATAATACTTTATTCCGAGTGTTCTTGCTTTTCTCTTTGAAAGTCATCACATAACGACATTGTAATACACGGTTCGGCTGCATTAAATATTACACATCTGCCATAGTTCTTTATTTATAGAGCCCTGATGAGAAGACTTCTGGACAAACAGGAAGAACTGCCGCCGAAACTGAATACGTGACGTGGATCATAAATATATCAACAATTAAACAACATCTTACATTTCTTTTCACAAAATACGTCTCCTTGCAGTATCAATACTAATACGGCTGACTTTTATATTTGATCCAATTGGTAGATAGGTTATATTTACACCATAACGGTGCACAGCTGATAGAAAAGGACTTGTAGTTTTTAAAGATATTACTGATTTTCTTTGAATATAAGAATGTAAATACTGAGTTGAGAGAATAGTCAGGGGATTTGGGTGATGGGAGACACATCTATGGAATCACAATTTCAATAGCTTACCATTAAATGACGGATATACCTTTCTGTCTGTGATGTTTTACAAATCAGATATTAATGTGTAGAAGTAAACATGAGAAATAATATAGCAATATCCTGTACAATTATGTAAAAACATGAATAAAACTACACATCTTCAGATGTTATACATACATAAGTGTCCTACACTAGTAATACAAAGTTATTATTAGTATACTGTGTGTACCTTGTGTGCACCGCCTAGTGGTTAAAGCACGTTATTTAATTATTTTTGTTGAATAATGTTATTTTTGTTGAATAATGTTATTTGATGAATAAAATATTAAGAGTACATACTTTCATAGGGGGAAAGTAGAAGGTCAATGATAGAAATATAGAATATAAAAAATCAAGAAGATACTGTAAGTGATCTCTACAATAAAACAGTTTAGTGCCTGATGTACAAAGATATTAATATGAGGATGTGCAAAACAGACAAACTAATTAACCTTTATTAACACATTAAACAATACTTTAGGTTTTCTTTCAAATAAGAAAAAAGCTTTGGGGGTATCTATCTACAGATAAATATTAAGCCTGACAAAGTACTTAACGTCTAATATATTGCTTTCCTGCAATGTTAACTGTGTTGAAGCACTTATTTTAACTGATATTATATATATATTAATTATACTCTTATGTATGTAGATAGTATAAGACATGTGCAGAATTTGAGTTTAATGGTGGAGGAATACACACATATTGATAGATGTCTTGTAATGCACTGTTGAGGAACCTGTGACCCAAGTTTTTCATTAATTGCATAACTTCAACATAGTTGTGTATATGATATGTCAATAAACCTTAGAAAATCTTGAAAGGGATGTGCAAAATAGCTATTATATACAGTTTTTAATTAACTATTAGTAGAGAATAACGAGTAATGAATATACTTTATAGAGATCTGCAGATAAATGTTTAGTCTTCTCAAGCACCAACTAATATCTCTCCTGATTGTTGGCACTTGACAATCACCTTTCCCTGAATTTTACTCAGGTGTAACTAAAGTCTGCTTTAAGGGTTGTTTATATTTCACATCATTAATCAGAATCTGCAAAGTAACTAAAATAAATGTAGTGGAGTAAAAATACCAGGTTAACCTCTGAATTGTAGTGGAGTAGAATTCCAAAGTAACAATGAGCTGGCATGTGGGTATATATTAATGCTTCCCATTATGGACACAAGCGATTTTCACCCATTTATTAATTACATGTTTTACATTTGTACACACCAATTTGTTTCCTATCCCCTAAACCTCCAGGGCTGTACACAGTTTAATACTGTCAACTTCTAATTTTGGGAAAAACGAAAACGTCTTTTAAAACTACAATTCCCAGTAGAGACGCCATAGAACATGTTGCGAAACACAATAGAGTGGCGAAGTCCCTCCCACTTACTTCCGGGGTATGGGACCTTATTCCGGAAAAGTTATGCATTGAAGTCAATGGGGAGAGAAAACTTATCTTTCGATCCCGTTTGAATTGTGCCATGAATTACACATATGTTTGTCAATCTTAAAAAATCATTTCCATGTCAAAAAAGTCACAGTTTGTCGTAAACTGTTGAAATATAAGACTATGAAAAAATACGTAACTAGGAAAAGACTACAAATCCCAGAGTCGCGTAAGTGATGTCACAATTGTTTACCTCCCACCATTCAGATACCCTAAGATCAGCGCAATATAGATATAATCTATCTATATGGCGCTGGCTAAGATAAGATAACTTTAACAAGATGCCTGTGTGCTTAGTACCAGGTTGTTATTATACCAGCAATGGGTCTTGCTCGTTCTTTGCTTCCCGTCTGATGAAACGACCAGGAGTGGCTTGATCAAGTTAGCTACCTAGCTAGTAGCTAGCCACGTTAGTTAGCATTACAGCCTTGTCATTTTATTAGCCTTAACATGAAGTAACATTAAGTAACCCAAAATGTTAAACAGTAAGAGTAGTAGTCATATTTCGTGAACCCTTTGAATAGTACTGTCACCGGTGTGATCATTCTATAATACACCATTTAATTCCGGGGGAGAAATGCCAACGCTAATGTTAGCATCGGCGATCTTTTCTACTTCATGCTATCTGCACAAAATGGTTGACATTAAACATTAAAACGACCAGGCAGTTCAGAGAGAATCAAAGGAAGGCAGGCTTTGCATGACATTCTTCAGGACGTGTTTCATTGTGGTGATAGTCAATCGTTTGTTGACAAGACAGTAGTGACGGCCATCTTGGTGACGTGTGTGGTTGACCAGAGATGTAGTTCATTGAGACCTTTCACACAACAAATGTGTTACTTCACAGTTTTACGACACATTTTAATTTTTTTGACTTGCAAAATTATCTTTTAAATTGACAAACATCATATGTGTAATTCGTAGGCACAATTCAAACGGGATCGAAAGATAATCTTTCTCTCTCCATTGACTTCAATGCATAACTTTTCCGAAATAAGGTCCCATGGGGCTCAACCGGAAGGGGAGGGACTTCGCCACTCTATAGCCAGCATCTGTAGTTCTGGGGGGGCGTTCGAGTCCAGTTTTGGAAAGTCTGCCGTGGTTTCGTTCCATTTCAAAGAGCTGTTTGGCGCTCGGCGTAACCTTGGCGCACTGCCACTCCAACATCCAATCCCAGAGCTTGAAGATTAATCACGGGGACAACAGGACTGTAGTCCCAAACGATAGCTGGGGATTATGGGTAGTGTAGTGTCTTCGGCCATCCTAAACTCTGATTCTTTTTTCGGATTTCATATCGCATTAACACCATATCCCGACGTGCATTGCGGCTAAAACATCCAATCAGCGAGGCTGATGATCTTTCCTACGTCACTTTTACAGCCCTGCCCACTTTTGGGGAGAACCAGCTGTCATGTTGAAACGGCGATCAAGCCTGAAGCCACAGAGCTCTTCTGTTGTATACTGTCCTTTCTTCTTAGAGGAAGTACAGAAACACGTAACTCTGGATTTGTTTTAATGTTTGAGGTGCAATAAACGACACAGCAGCTTTTTGGCATGTTAAAACTATTATTTTCTGCCTCGCAGCTGGCGAAATTACAGCCTCGCCTACTGATTTTAATTTAACCATAGGATATCAAGCCCCGATCGTCGATTTCAAATGTGTGCTCTAAAATGATATTTATAAATGACTATCATTATTATAAGCTAGAAAAGAAATGTCAAAGATAGGTAGAAAGCAAACGTATTTAAGATATGTTCAGAACAAACGTAACGTGGGACAAAATACGTTTCTTGTTAAACGTAATTGAGAATGCTGTATGAAACGACTACAAACAATATTGTGATTATTAACCATTAACCAGCATAATAACGGATTTGGTCAACTGAACAGTGAGCCGCCAGCCAGCGCGAAAATAAGTTTGCTCTAAAATGATATTAATAAATTACTATTATCATTATTATAAGCTAGAAAAGAAATGGCAAATATAGGTAGAAAGCAAACGTATTTGAGATACGTTCATAACAAACGTCATGTGGGAGAAAATAGGTTTCTAGAAGATATGTAGAAAATAAACGTATTTAAGATATGTTCATAACAAACGTAACGTGGAAGGAAATACGTTTCTTGCGAAACGTATTTGAGAATGCAGTTTAGTTTTGTGGGAACGTAATTTCTAGGAGACAGGGTTGCCGGTTGAGGCCGCACAATGTTTTGGTCGGATCTTCCTTTTAGAGCATCAAACACTTATTGAAGTCTTTCCCATGATATATTTAGGGAATACTATACTGTGACATTTTTCAGAGTTGTATTAACATACTTTAAAATGATTTTTTATAATTTTTGAATAACAAACTATGACATATGATGCAAATGCTTTTCATGACTGTGCTAAGATTTGTTCGTTAAGGACTTTTGAATGGTTTATTTATTGTGATTTTTTTTATCGACATTTATGCCATACTATAATATGACTACACTATCACTTTTTTTCTTTGACTTCTCTAATTATGTTTTTTCAAAATACTATACTGAGTGGTTAAAAATCATAGTAGGGAAGGGTAAGTGAACTATTGGGGGGGGGGGGGGGGTCCCTAGGCTTCTAACAGCACACTTTCTATATGTTCCCGTGTAAGGCAAGGCAAGGCAAAGCAAGTTTATTTATATAGCACCTTTCAACACAAGGCAATTCAAAGTGCTTTACAAAAATGGAAGACATTTTAAAAATGGCATTTAAAATCAGTCATTAAAAAGAAAAGATAATAAAATAAACATTAAAAGAAAAAATACATGGATAAAAGTTAAAAGTTACAGTGCAGTTTAAGATGTGAATAGTTCAATTAAAAGCAGCGGCAAAAAGAAAAGTCTTCAGCCTGGATTTAAAAGTAGTAAGAGTTGCAGCGGACCTGCAGGTTTCTGGGAGTTTGTTCCAGATATTTGGAGCATAATAACTGAATGCTGCTTCTCCATGTTTAGTTCTGACTCTGGGGACAGAAAGCTGACCAGTCCCTGAAGACCTTGAGGAGTTCTGGATGGTTCATAATTTAGCAGTAGGTCAGACATGTATTTTGGGCCTAAACCATTCAAAGCTTATAACCAGCAGCAATATTTTTGAAATCTATTCTTTGACACACAGGAAGCCAGTGTAAGGACTTCAGAACAGGAGTGATGTGATCCACTTTCTTAGTGTTAGTGAGGACTCGAGCAGCAGCGTTCTGAATTAGCTGCAGCTTTCTAATAGATTTTTTAGTGAGACCTGTAAAGACACCATTGCAGTAGTCCAGTCTACTGAAGATAAAAGCATAGACAAGTTTTTCCAAATCCTGCTTGGACATTAGTCCTTTAATCCTAGATATGTTCTTAGGTGATAGTAGGCTGATTTAGTAACTGTTTTAATGTGACTGTTGAAACTCAGGTCAGAGTCCATGACTACACCTAGATTTCTGGCTCTATCTGTTGTTTTGAACATTTGCAGACTGAAGCTCAGCGCTAACTTTTATACGTTCTGCCTTGGCTCCAAAAACCATTACCTCAGTTTTATCTTTGTTTAATTGGAGAAAGTTCTGACACATCCAGTCATTGATTTGTCAATGCACTTACTCAGTGTTTTGAATTGGAGCATAATCTCCTGGTGAAATTTGTTACGTAAATGTGTGTGTCATCCGCATAGCTATGGTAACTTATTTTGTTGTTTTTCATTATCTGAGCCAGTGGTAGCATGTAGATGTTAAAGAAGACACCTGGCTGTCCTTGACCACGGATATTGCTGACGGAGACGTTCACTTATAAAGAATGAAGCAATGAACTAAATCAGAGTGCAATACTGTTTGACTTTGTGCCTGAAAGAAGGACGGAGGAGGAGGTACCCAGGCTTAAAAGGTGACCGTACCCCTGAGTGCTGACAGGATGTTTTCAAAAGGGCTGAAGCTACTTATCAATTTTCTGACGGCTGCAAAACATTATCATTTTGTAATCATCAGCGGGCAGTAGAGATAATCTCACTAAAGATCAGTTGGATTGAGATGAGGTTTCTAAAGTTTTGACACTGTGGAGGGCAACTTGTACATTTGGTCTGTTTTTATTGACTGACCCATTCTTATCTGTGGAAGAGGCATCAGATAAAACACAGATCCATATGTAATGCCGATGAAGGTAACTGCGGCAAAAGCAGCGCATCAGACCACAGCACCATGCATTCAACAAAAATGTTAATATAACAGCTGCACAGAAGAAATACAAACCCAAGCAAATAACTTTATTGACCTTTTTATTTTTTTTCATTGCTCATCATGGGATGAATTGTGAATTCAGCAACTTGAAAGGATTTTTATTGACATATACATTGATTAAGGACTAATTACACTGATGACTCAGCAAAGAGAAGCCTCTTGTTGGATTATGCAATCATGCAATTAAAACTAAATACAACAGAGACAAGAACAAGACACATGGATCAATAGCAGATGAGAACTGAAATGGAGACAGGCATTTATTGACAAAGGACTTGAACAACTACAGAATGCTGCATCATGTCTTTTTTGTGCGCACACAATCAGAGTTTTGTAAACTCGCCGTAAATACAAGAATGTGACATAGACTATTTGAGAGTATGGAAACATTTAGATAGTGTGAACCCCCTAACAGAGTGCTTCAAGGAGGGCAGTGCCAAACGGTTCACAATGAAATACCTCGACCCCTCCATTCTCGCAAATTTTAGGCCCATCTCCCAGCTACCTTTTTTATCAAAAGCCCTGGAGCGAGTAGTCTACGCCCAGCTGCAGTCTTTTTTAACCATGCATGGAATCCATGAAAAGTTTCAGTCTGGCTTCAAACCCATGCACAGCACTGAAACAGCCCTTTTAAGAGTTTTTAATGATCTGCTCCTAGCTGCCGACTCAGGTAGCCCAGCTGTCTTGGTGCTGTTAGACCTGACAGCTGCCTTTGACACTGTGGACCATAGCATCCTGTTGTCACGGCTTGAACAGTCCGCTGGCATCACAGGCTCTGCCCTTGCATGGTTCAGGTCCTACCTGACAGACCGTAGCTTCTCGGTACAGCTAGGTGCCTTCTCCTCTGCCAAAGCCCCTCTTACCTGTGGGGTTCCCCAAGGCTCGATTCTGGGCCCCATCCTTTTTCTACTGTTCAATTCTCACAAAACATAATATTCCCTTCCACTGCTACGCCGACGATGTACAGATCTATCTGCCTCTCAAAGCAAATGTCAAACACTCACTACAGCAGTTGATGGACTGCTTAACAGAGATAAAATCCTGGCTGAGCAAAAACGTTCTCAACCTCAACGAGAGCAAGACTGAGGTCATCTTTTTTGGACCCCAACCACCAGCCTCTCCGGTTGATATTCTGGGCTCTCTCAAAAAAAACATCCTCCCCTCGGTCATGAACCTTGGAGTGACCTTCACTAGCACTTTTAAATTCGACAAGCAGGTCAGCACCGTAGTCAAATCCTGCTTTTTTTAAATAAGACTATTGGCCAAAACCAAGTCGTATGTATCTTTTAATGACCTAGAAAGGGTTATTAACGCCTTTGTAACCTCGAGACTGGACTATTGCAACGCTCTGTATGTGGGTATGGACCAGGCCTCAATTAAACGCCTGCAGCTAGTCCAAAACGCAGCTGCACGTTTGCTGACTGGCCACAAAAAGCGTGACCACATCACCCCAATTCTGGCCTCACTACACTGGCTTCCAGTTCGGTTCAGAATTGATTTTTAAAATCCTTTTATTTGTTTTTAAAGCACTAAATGGGCTGGCTCCGGCCTATATAGCCGAACTCCTCCAGCCCTACACCCCAGCCAGAGCTTTAAGGTCTGCTGACCAGCTGCTGCTGGTAGTGCCCAAGACCAGGCTTAAAACCTGAGGGCACCGAGCCTTCGCAGCAGCTGGCCCTAGGCTCTGGAACACTCTGCCCCTCCATGTGAGGTCGGCCCAGACCCTAGGGGTTTTTAAATCTACACTAAAAACACACTTCTTCTCTCTGGCTTTCTAGTTAGAGCGGAGCACGACTCCTGACTTTTCCCTGTGTTTTTTTTAAATTTTTTATATATATCTGTTCTAATTTATTGTCTTTTATTGTGATTGTAGTACTGTGTTTTTATTACATGTACAGCACTTTGGCTTGACCAAAAATCGCTTTTAAATGTGCTTTATAAATAAACTTGATTTGATTTGATTTGATTTGATACCTCTACAAATATTTGATGGATTGTTATGAAATGAAAGGCACATATCCATGATGCCCAATCAATGCATTATTTTGACTTTGGTGACCCCTTGACCTTTTTGACTATCCATCAGGTAGGTAGTCAAAATCTGAAATAGACGTCCATGATTCCCAGAGGATACATCTTTAAAACCTGGTCCACTGAATTGTATTCTATAGCATGGCATTTTTATCTGTGTGAATTGTATAAATAACTGTGAACATGATGCCATGTCGACATGGGGAATTATCTTAAAGCACTGCTGTTGCCTGAAGAGTCTACTTCCACTGAGAGGGAAATTGCCAATATTCTCTGAATTGCTGTGACTTAAAGTCACTTCCAATCCTGGAACATTTAATTTATTGATTTTCAGCGCATGCAATGAAATCATCTTTGAAAGTTAACCACATAGTATGAGTCATAGGCTTTGAAACAAATATGTTACGATAAGATTTGTCGCCAGCCCTTCAACTTTGTCCATTTGAACAGTGACCCCTGTTGGAGGGGACTGTTGAGATGATCAAATAGGACCACAAAACACAGGACTGAAGAAAAGTGGTTCCAGTTTTCCAGCAGTCAGTTCATCTTCCAGTGAGTTTGACAACCTGTGATAAGACTTTAAAGTTGTGTGTGCTCTACTTACATTCCCTTTGGAGGATGTGTGTGTGTGTGTGTGTGTGTGTGTGTGTGTGTGTGTGTGTGTGTGTGTGTGTGTGTGTGTGTGTGTGTGGTGTGTGTGTGTGTGTGTGTGTGTGTGTGTGTGTGTGTGTGTGTGTGTGTGTGTGTGTGTGTGTGTGTGTGTGTGTGTGTGTGTGTTCTGTTTATTTTAATTAAACATCATGGCTCACTTGTGTAGGAGAAATGTGAACATATGTTTATAGCTGTTGTTTGTATTGTTCTCTTGTTTCTTATGAGTGGAATTAGTTTATAGGCACATGGCTTCATTTTTTTATCGTTTCCCTTTTTAATTTGTAACGTTATTCCCTTTGGTTTTGGTTTTTATACTCTTAAGCTGCTGTAACAAGTATGTTTGACCGTGGGGGAATAATTCAAACTCGTATTTTATCCTACATTACTTGATCTATTTCAATTGAATCTCATCCGAAGGACACTGAGCTGGGACGTCTGATAAAAGTCCTCTACAAAGTAGCAACATACAGTTGAATAACATTGTGCTGCTTTCTCAGATAGAATATCTATGGATGATTCACAGTGATCTATATGAATCACATCCAGCATAGGAAAATATTATTTATCAACCTGAACATGCACCACTTTACCAGGAACTTTTATTCTCAGAACGTCTTTGTTTTTTTCTTCTTAAAACTGTTCATGGTTTATGAACCAACACCTCCACCAAGTGGCTTTACAGTGAACTGCATGTGGGATATAAAAACTGTACATAATGTGTTTTTGGTCATGAATAGCATCTTTTCAGTCAAATTAATTATACACTTGTTCAATACAAGTCACTACAGCATTTCAAACTGAACTGTGAATAAATGCAATGGAAAAAAAGAACCACATCACAAAACTTAGAGCTTTACATTTTTATAAGACTTATAAAAAAAGAAAAAACATAACACATTAATAACCAAGGCATGTCATACATTGTGTTTTTTCTTTGTTTCTCTGAGGATTATTTACAAACAGGCTTATTTACATATAGCAATAACTCAGAAATGAAAAAGCTACATCGTCTAGCACGAACAACCAGTTAGCATAATGATAATATATTTGTTATGTACAATGTAACTGGCAAGGCTAGAGCAAGAAAGAACATAAACAAGTCTGCAAAAGGTTTAAATAACTTCAAGTATCTGTCATCTATTTCATGGAGGTTTTAGTCCGATGGGAAGCAGATTTTAAGCGACACCGAAGATAAACCAAAAATGTGGTGGAGCTGCAAACCGTGTAGTGTTGCTGGGACAGGACAGGTGGAGCTATAACCGATGGAAAGGACATCACAGACAATGCAATAAACGTGGAGACAGAACAATCACGTCTGTGATAAATGCCCACTTATTAATAAACTTCTAACACAACCATGGGAAATCTCCTCTCTACATATAAAGTGATATCCAGCTTATTGGCCTATAGCACCTTTTTTACTGCTTTGAATAACAAATGTGCAACAGGCAGAAAAAAGACAAAAACAAAAGGAAACAACTGTTCCTCTGGGGAAAATGAGTCGAACGCAACAGGTTTCCAAACAGTCCTCATGTTCCTGGACTTTGTATTTGAACAAAACATCTTAGGTATCCAAAAGTAACTTCACAACATTCTGCGGCCTTTTAATTGTCTCTCTAATGAAACTCTGCGTTCCACTTTAAATTTAAACTTCATAAAAACTGCAATACAGCAACTCATTCCTCCACAAGTACCTTACATGTAAATGATGGTCCAAATATAATAAAACCATTGTCAGAACTACAGTCAGTTGTATAAGAAGATCTGGTTAGTCTTAGCAGTAGTATTGCCTACTCTAGTTATATAGTCACTATTAAGAAACATGTGGCCCCAGCACGGGCCATTTGTCCTATTAACGTCTCCAAGCGCATGGAACACTAATGCTACTTCACGACGTTCAGCAACACTGTGAGGCTCCACTGCCTCCTTTGATTACATTTCATTTTAGTGTATGCGTTTTGGAAGGAGATAAAGAAATTGTCCATGTACAACAAATCACGAGCAAGTGTCATGGTCTCTGAAGTCCCCCAACGCAAGTCTCAAACGGGACCCGTCACAGTGCTCCGCTTTTGACAAGTCCCTCAAACGAGGAGCATTGTGAAGACTCTAGTGTCATCTTTTTAAGACCTTAAAGTAGAGCAGCAAAAAAAGTGAATTCAGATTTCTGTTCTTGTGTGGCTCAAATAAAAAAACGCCATCATGTGTCAAATGAAAAAGCCGTGTCAGAACCAAACCGGGCTACGAGAAGTGAAACTTTTAGGACCGTCCTCTCAAGACTAGTGCATTTCCTGGGGAGCAGGGTACCATTTGAGAATCTGCTCTGATGCCTCCCCGAACCCTCTCTCCTCTCAGCAGACAATGAGGGCCAGGGGCTCGATTTCCCGACGCTGGTTTTTCTTCAGCAGCTGAATGCGATTGTGGCAGTAGAACTTGATGGCCCTCCAGTCGCGGTGGTTGCTGACCAGCAGGGGGCACTGCTGCAGGCAGCGCTCGCAGTCAGCCTTCGCGGGGACCCGGAGATCCGTGATGTTCTGGGTGAGGTGCTCCTCGACCGCAGCCCGCTCCGCCTCTGACCAGGGACGCTTCAGGACGCCTCGCTTTCCTACACAGGAGAGATGAGAGGAAACTTGAACATGTGTGTCAACAGCTTCTGTCATTTTACACGATGCAAGTGATACCTCTCATTGACCCCCACCACTGCTCACAACCTACATATATATATATATATATATATATATAACTTTAAGATCTGCTTTTTAGATTCCTGCATAGTTTCCTAATACACATTATCATCAGTCTTTTTTTACAGAGACACCTCACAGTGTTTTATGACTTGCATACCATGGCCACTTGACCTTGAGTTCAGATGTTTCGTAGATTTGGTTTAACTAGATCAACCAGCTCACCATTTAAAGTGAATTTAACTACTATACGCTATAGTTGTATTTATGAGCATTGTTATAGTATAATATGTCATTTAAAAAGTCATAGAGTCAAAAGTCAAAGTATAGTGTGTCATAAAAACTATATTTGTATTACTTTTTTCCACACACAAATATATTATTCTATTCTTTTCCACTTTTTTCAACATTATAATTTGTATTGAGTCTATTTTGGGGTTATTTGGACATAAATGCAGTGTACATTTAAATATCACATGTACTTTATATTTATTTACATTCCTTTGTTTTTGGTAAATCATTATTTGGCAACTACACCTATTATTAAAACCTTAACAAACCTGATTTGGGCTGTCCTGAGTCCCGGCTGTGGTGTGCCCGTTCTCGCAACTATATTTTAGCCAGCGTGGATCACAATATGTGAATATATTAACTCCAAACGCATCTGCTGCTGCTTGAATTTCTAATTCTGTTGCCCAACTGCCAACCTCACGCATTTTGGATGTGCTGAGGTATTCTGACATGGAGGAGGTCAAAATACGCTCATAAGGCACAGCATTGCTCTGCATTTGATGAACCACTGCATGCCTAATTATTGTGTGATGGCTTTGTGTACCACACACAGCTTGACTCACTGCTCTAAAGAAACAGTTTCCGTCACCCTCTATTTTTTCATTGAGACATGGAGCCCCTATCAAACCAATTTGTGTAGACACAACATCTACTTTTTCTGACTGCACATGTAACTGCTCACAAAGAGCTTGTGCAAGTTGATGACTAAGAGGATTAAACTGCAGTCGTCCACTTGTTACTTCTTTGACAAAAGCAACGTCTGAATTAACTGCGGTAACATCACTCTTTTTAAATTTTTTGCAAGCAGAAGATCCCTTACGAGTCTTACGCTTTGCACCCATCTGAATGTTGGTGCAGCCAAGTGTGGACTGAATAGTTGAACTACAACCCAAATCAGTCTCTGTCGTTTTGGGAGTCACTCTTGGACCCAAAGACAGATTACTGCTTTCAATTGGGCCTATTTGAGTGACTCGAACACCAGCGATCTCAAAATGTTTTTGAGACTCAGAAGATCCCTTTGGAATGTTATGCTTTGCACCCATCTGAATGTTGGTGGACTGAATAGCTGAACTACAACCCAAATCAGTCTCTGTCGTTTTGGGAGTCACTCTTGGACCCAAAGACAGATTACTGCTTTCAATTGGGCCTATGTGAGTGACTCGGACACCAGCGATCTCAAACTGTTTTTGAGACTTCTTGAGGAACGCTGCAAATGTCCATATGTATTCAAACACGTGTTCAAGGCCTCTGAAATACAGAACAACACTACGCCCCTCGCCATCGCTCTAACATTTGTAGGAGCAAAAACGCTTTGATGGAAAGGCTTCAGTAAAAATGGATTGTTAAAAGTCATTGCTTGGTGTTTTTAGTTGGTGGAATTTGAGAACTGTAACAGTATTTTTAATTTGTAGAATTGTCCGCAGGATTGCAGTTTTTGTTTTGTTTTATTTTGCCAGTCTTTTACTGAAGCATGTTACTGGGATCTGACCTGTTCTTTATCCTCCTCAGAACGTCAGATTTTGTATAAATTCACTACGGCACTAAACTAATTGATATGTTTGTGTGTTTCCACTGGGTACTCCTTAGACATCCGACATTGTGTCTCACCGAAAGACAGCAGCACTGAGAGGCCTGCCCATTTTTGTCCGATATGACACAACCAAGTTTCTTCTGGAGTGTTTGGTAAGTAATACTAACTGTAGGAAATAAACTTACATAATACAATTAATATTGCTTAATGTAGCTTAAACATGTTATGACCTCATAGCTTATGCTAATCATTTTATGCACAATACACTTTGTGTAAGATTTAATTTTGAGCCCAGAGATGCCGTGCTGTTGAGTTGCAATTATAACTTCCACAAGCTGAATGGTAAGACTCAGTAGATTGGTGCTAAAGTTAGAATCAGTGGATATGTATTTTGTTGTTTAGTTTTCCATAGCACTCATTCATGCATATTTTACTTTTCCTCAGGACACTGACCATGAAGAACGATTGCTCAGAGGTGTGTCTGTGGCCATCCTCACCGTCATTGAAGATGATGATGCCGCCATATCGCCAAATGTGCGAGACGTGGCTGTTGTGTTGGAAGGGACCATTGTACTGCATGACCTACCAGACCTCTCTACTGCCTTTGCATACCTCTTTGGCCTACTTTATGCAATGAACATGGATTTTCCAAAGGAGATGAGGTATACCTTTGAAGCCATTCAGACTATCTTTTAAGAGCTTGGCTCTCGACGCTCGCAGCGCATAAGGTCTCGGAAAACAAAGCTTTTGCTGTGAATGTTAATGGGGAAGCCAGACATGACTTTAACCTATGTTTCGCCTGTTCTAGTGCATTGTGGTTAGTGCTCATGTAAAACCTCACAGCATTCATTTCATTTTAAGCATATAAGTTCTCTTCTGAAATAGAGAATCAAAGAATGTGTGGATGTGTAAGTTGCCAGTTCAAAAGAGGGGCATATCCAGTATTTCTACTGTTCAAGTTCATTGTTAGTGATCAGGTAAAACTTCAATGTATGTACTTGCACATGCAGTCATTTTAAGCATGAAGTCCCATTTGCCTGTGAAATTGAAATGTGTGGAATTGTGAGTTGCCAGTTGACAAGAGGCACTGGATTGTAATTGTTATATTTGTTTATTCTTAAATTCTTTGATTGTGATGTGCTGAAGAGGCTGAGGCCTGATTTATCACAATGATGCCAGGTGTGTGAATCCTATTTTGACCTGATGGATAAAAGCAGAAGCAGAAACCATCCTCAGAATCTGTGTTCAAAGGCCATCATCATTTTCTGTTTAAAGCAGCTTTGCTAGATGTTTATTATGTCAAGAAATGTCCTTAACTTGTGTTATGTTGCAAAACGTGCATTTTTTCAAATCCATATATTCAGCATGTGAAGAATGCATGTTATCAACGTCTAGCAAAGCTGCTTTAAACAGAACATGATGATGGCATGGGGTCTGCGAGACAGCGAGACACAGAGGAACTCAGCCTGAGCACACACACACACAGCTGGGCTGGGCGAGTCGGCTGACAGCTTCCATACAGCGCTGCATTGCCTGGCAGCATAGACAGGTCTTTTCTGTGTTAGAGTTTTACTCGCTACAGGGTGTACTTTGAGGGTTTGTGACTCTGCAGACCGTTTACATGCAGAAAAACCTACATAACACACAAGGGGATGGGTAATAACCAGAAAAGCATATGATAAGACCTTTAAAAGAGAGAATGTTTTGTGTGCTAAAGTGGACAAAAAATGTTCAAAATGTTCATATAATTGAATTAAATCGTAATAATCAACTGAATAAATAATGGCTCTTTTTTTGTTAGTTCATTTTCAATGTCTGACATCAATGTTGATTGAAATCTTCAGCGTGACAATATCTCAATGTTGATTCAAAGACTTTTTGCTATCTGATAATAACATTGTTTCAATGTATAATGCAACGCATAATATAGTTGAATCAATGTTGTTGCAATTCTACATTCTTTCAATGTTGATCATATCGTAATTGAATCAAGGTTGATTCATTGTTGAGATTGATTGAAAATTCAATGTTCTTTCAATGCTGATCATAGCGAGCACTTTCCATGTTATTTTCAATGTCTGACATCAATGTTGATCACAATCTTCAGCGTGACAATATCTCAATGTTGATTCAATGACTTTTTGCTATCTGGGAAGGCACTGTACATCCTCACTCCCCATTGCTCCCCGGGCGCTGTACAATAGCTGCCCACTGCTCCTACTAGGATGGGTTAAATGCAGAGGCCAAATTTCACTGTGTGCTTGTGTGACCATAAAAGAGGGTTTCATCCCTCCAATTATATTCTACAGAATTGGAAAACATAATACAAAACCTTGTTAGTGATGGTGATGGTGTGGTAAAGTACATACATACATTACCTGCACTATTTGTCTGTTGTTGTAATAAAGTAAATTACAAATGTGCAAATAAAGGATTCTTATATTTTGGCTATTCTTCTGGCTTTGAATTGAGTGGAAGAAGTCCAGACAAGGAAGGTATTGATAGGCTCTGACTCCAGCAGTGCATTGGAAAGCATTAAACATAGGCCTTCAGAAACAAGACAAGACATAGTACCGGAAATAGCACAAACACTTCAACAAATTTGAAGGGCAGGAGCGGTCACCTATTTCATCTGGATTCCTGCACACATTGGGGTGGAGGGAAATGATCTGGTATATGCAAAGTTGGAGACAAAGAGACAAATTAGTATGAGTATATTATATTATATTATATATATATTATATTATATATTATATTGCAAGGCTAAGATCACAAGCATCATGAAATCCCAAATGAAAAAGAAATGGCAGGATGAGTCAGTGTAATAGAGGAGTTGTTATAATGTTAGTTGGAGAAACAAGAGAAGTCAACACAATAACGTGTGGCAAATGTGAATATTGTAGCAAGCTAGCAATGACAAAACAATTGCTGAATTTTTTTTGCAATTTCTAAGAACTGAAGCAAGTACTGAACAGAAACCACACAGAATTAAATATATTTTGCGACGGAGTTCAGGGGATGTGGCGTACAGGGCAGTATTTAGGTTTTACAAACGGACAAGGATTATAACGTAGGATTTGAGGTTTTACAGTGCTCATCTACACTCTATTCCAGAAAGTGGCGGGACAAATTGTATGCAAACCGCCCCCTTAAGATTTTTTTGACCAATGAGATGTCTGCTGAGGCTGAGTGACATGAATTTGGACCAATCCTGTTAATCGGGTAACGGTTGATAGCACTCCCATCTTCTCTGGTTAGTGCGTAGCTGCATCAGTACAGATTCAAACCTTTGAATCGGTCGGTTGGAACATTTGAATTCAACCAAAATGAGGGAAATCGTGCATCTGCAGGCAGGCCAATGTGGAAATCAAATTGGAGCTAAGGTAAGAGAGTAGTTTAGATTTACATTTGAATTCTTAACTCATTCATTAAGTGCGTGGATGTTAATGTTCGTTTGGGCGGGTTGATTAGCCTACTTAGCAGCAATGCTAATGAAAGCTACCTACGGGTTCAACCTGTTCGAATCGTTAAGCTAAGTCATGCTAGTTTGCAGGTAATTTGACCGTTGTTGTGTTTTATTCTCTTCTAGTTTTGGGAAGTCATAAGCGAAGAACATGGCATCGACCCGACCGGCTCATACCAGGGGGACAGCGACCTGCAGCTGGATCGCATCAACGTCTATTACAATGAGGCTTCAGGTTAGCTTTGCTTTAGCTCCTAGCTATGTTGCTAGCGCCGCCGTTTCTAGGATACGGCAACAAGTCAACAAAACGTCAAGATAATAATACTTTCCAAAACAACAATACAGCTTTAACTTATTATAATATTCTGTCGACATATATTATCCAGTCACTTCGGTTATTTTGTATTATTTATTATATATTAGGTGTAACAAGGGGTTAAATTGAGCGGAGGCTGAGCCCCAAATAGGGCGATGCTCTGACGTCATCACCCCCGTACCGTTGTCAGAAGATATCAGAAAAAGATATGTCAAAACGTTTCTCGTTCTTAACTATACTATATTTAGGGTCGATATGTGTTGACTTTATTTTAAAATCGGCCTTGGTGAACGTGTGTCTCTGCGTTGGTGCTGCAGCACCGCCCAGACTCCGCTGCGGGCGGGTGGTGCAAAGGCTCTGCGCCAAACCACCCCGCCCGTCTTGGTAACACGGAGCCCGTTTCTTACACCATGCTATATGCAGGGGTGCACATAACTTTTTTAGTGAGTTACTCAGATGAGTACCAAGAGACAGCGTTTGGTACTCACCCCACACGAAGCGTGGTCCTCCTCAGTGTCTCCTTCACTGTCCTCAATTTACACTTCTTGCATGCTAGATGATGAAGATGCACCTCCCTGTCTCTTTTTAAGCCTCCGATTTGCTTTCTCCAAAACTTGTTGCCAAAACTGTGAAGTCCTTGCATTTCCTTAGGCCAAGTTGAAGGATCAAATACTAAGAAATTATCACATGACTTGAAGTCATATCTGATTTCAAATGTGGGAAGTAACAAAGCACACTTATTTACTCAAGTACAATTTTGAGATACTTGTAGTTGAATTGAGTATTTCTATTTTATGCTACTTTGTACTTCTACTTTTACTCCACTACATGTATTTAATACCTTTAGTTACTTTACAGATGTGGATGAATGATGTGAAATCTAATCAAGTGTTAAATCAGACTTTAGTTCCACCTGGAGTAAATTCACAAGCTACCCTGCAGTATACAAAGTCATTCAAACTAGCTGCTCCTTTACCAGCTTTGAGAACACTTTCATGATCAATCATTATAAAACATATCATATTATTCTGAAATGGACCAATCTGCACAATGAATACTTTTACTGTCGCTACTTTCACTATATTTTGATAATACTTTTCTAATTTTACTTGAGTAACATTTTGAATGCAGGACTTTTACTGTAACTGAGTATTCCTACACAAGATCTGAGTACTTCTTCCACCTCTGTCTGATTTCAAACTCTTCCATAACACCCTGAGTAAGTTTGCAGCTGTGTGTTTCACTCCACTTTGGTGTAAATAAAACTGCAGCAGCTTGACCACAGAGCGTGAACGTTGTGATCAGATGATTTTGCGCAGTTCTCCAGTGTGTGCGCGGGGCACAGAATGTGCACAGGGGAGTCTCCCACCGCAGCCAGTTGGCGGACTTTTGGCACAATTCTGTTGTTTATACCGACGTTAACCCTGTCTGTGCACACGGCGACCAACTCTGTCGTCCAGTGATCTAAGCCTGTGCCTCCTGGAAAGCTTCACAGGTCCGTCGGTTATGTCCTGCGCGGCTCACCCAGCTCCAGTTCAATCAGTCATAGAAAGATTTTTTGCAGGGAGCGAAACGGCAACGTAGCTGCTTAATGTCTTTGGGTTTTTTGACATGCCTAGTAGTTTACTCCATTGAGTGTTGACAAGAAACACGTGTAGACGAAATATGTGTTTTGTTTTGATGTTTTGAGGTACGCAAAGGCGCGTAGTGACACAAGTGACGTTACGCAATTCAGATTTGTGCCGCGCATGCGTACCTGCGTACCAGTTATGTGCACCCCTGGCTATATGTATGCCTGTGCTTAAAGCTGAGTTATGATCAGTCATAACACCGAATGTGGTTATGATCAAATTGTGTATCGTGAGATTTACAGCATACTGTAAATGCTGAGATTTTCGAACAAATATTTTTAAGCTACGCCGACCAATACAAAGCACGTACACATTTTTGTGTATATATTAATAATTTAAGATGTATATTAATTCAAGTTTAATGTCACTATTAGAAAGACGGTCCTATTTGTAATACTTTTTTGTCTCATTTGGTGGCATCAATGTGCGCATTTGATACAGTAGCAGATTATGTGATGTGCGACCACGCCCGCACCTCGACACAGAGCCCCCCATAGACAATCCCAATTTAACCCCTGGCTAACCTTGTGCTGTAAGGAGACTGGACTGTATTAATGCCAGACAAACTATTATAAAATATAATTGAGCGTACAATATGCTTTTTACTGTGTTTGGTCATACTTTAAGAAAGCAAAGTCTTTGATGAAAAAAGATTAACATGGTTTTGCTTGAATAATTATAATGCAGCTATTAAGAAAAAAAAATGCTTAATATAAATAATGTCGTCTTGTGTTTGAATCACCAGGTGGGAAGTATGTCCCCCGGGCCGTGCTGGTGGACTTGGAGCCCGGCACGATGGACTCGGTGAGGTCCGGTCCCTTCGGCCAGATCTTTAGACCAGACAACTTTGTCTTTGGTGAGAATATGAAAATGTCTTGTGTTTTAACTTGGGTTATTGAAGTTGCCATACTGTGATTAAGCAACTGGATTAGGGCTGAACAATATATTCCAAAAAATAATTTGTCGTCTTGTGCGATATACACATTGTGAAAGGCTGAATTATTGCATTTAAGTATTTTTGAATGAGTTCACAGACTTTGAACATAAAACTGCATTACTGCAACTATCATTATTTTTTTATTGCTGCTTAATTTTTTAACTTACATTTATTAGTTTTACATAAAGCCATGCCATCGTATGTTTTCCGCATATTGTGCAGCCCTGATCTACAGTCACTCTTCACTAGGGATTGGTATCGTTAGGATTTTATCGATACCAATACTAGTTATCGATACCGGTATTTTTCGATACTTTTCAATAATTTGGTGCTCAAAATTATAGACATGATTACAAGATGTGAAGATTAAACAACAGTCATTTTATTGACATTTTTATTTATTTAATGTAACTTTTTTTCAATGTCATACCAAGCAGGTATGAGTGTTTGACAGTGTGTCTCTGGAAGGGGGGTGGTAATTAGGGGCAGTTCATAAATCCATGTATACATGACCATTATTCAGTTAAAACGAGACGCTGCGTGCGCACCTCCTAAACCGGAAGCTTTTGCCAGTTATGTGCTAAAGCAGCCGTTAGCCCGTTTTGCTAAGTGTTGATTTAGACTCTTGGTGTTGGAATTCTGTTCCGTGTAGGTAAAATGGTTAATATCGTCTGTGAGCTGAGTTTCTTACCGTTAAGTGCATCATTAATAGGTTGTTAAATGTTAAGAAGCCTTGAGACGCTGTTTCTTGCAAGATGTTGCGTCTGACCCCGGGAGTCTCACAATAATAAGAGCGCTGTTAGGAGAGATGACGAGTGGCATTCACAGTGGCCAATCAGAGTGATAATCAAACCGGATCCGTCACACGGGATGAGGGTTCCGAACCAACCAGAATTGTTTAAACTAAGGAAGTAGCGTAATTCATATACCGATAGCAGCACCATTTGTCCAGTGGCTTAACGGTATGCCAATACCGTCCAATCAGGTACCGGTACTGACTTAGTACTGGTTCGCGATACCCATCCCTACTCTTCACTCTTTAACATTTGACCAATGAAATCCTATTTAATGTAGACCCAGGATGTGCTGATGTCACAGCTTTGATAGAGTTGTGTGTTTGCATGTGACACAGGCCAGAGCGGAGCTGGTAATAACTGGGCTAAGGGTCACTACACTGAGGGAGCCGAGCTGGTGGACTCGGTCATGGATGTGGTGAGGAAGGAGGCGGAGAGCTGCGACTGCCTGCAGGGCTTCCAGCTCACACACTCCCTGGGTGGAGGAACCGGCTCGGGCATGGGCACGCTGCTCATCAGCAAAATCCGAGAGGAGTATCCAGACCGCATCATGAACACTTTCAGCGTGGTGCCTTCCCCCAAGGTGCTTATAATACACCAAAATACTACAACATTAACTATGTTTCTTGTCTTATTTCTTGCCTTAATGTAAATCCTTCTCCCTCCCCCGACCTCAGGTTTCAGACACAGTTGTGGAGCCATACAACGCCACCCTCTCCGTCCACCAGCTGGTGGAGAACACAGATGAGACCTTCTGCATTGATAATGAGGCGCTGTATGACATCTGCTTCCGCACACTGAAGCTCACCACCCCCACCTACGGAGACCTCAACCACCTCGTCTCAGCCACCATGAGCGGTGTCACCACCTGTCTGCGCTTCCCCGGCCAGCTCAATGCTGATTTGAGGAAACTGGCTGTCAACATGGTGCCCTTCCCCAGGCTGCACTTCTTCATGCCCGGCTTCGCCCCATTGACCAGCCGTGGTAGCCAGCAGTACAGGTAGATATATATACAAAAGCATTAAGAATTGTAATTTTTCTAGAGAACATAAAATGAATGTAAAGCAGGTTTGGCCTCAATATCCTTCCGTACTTCCATTGTTGATTTCTAACAATAATTGCCTCGCCTTGAAAAGGCAAACAAAGGGAAAAATTGGAACAAGCTAAATGTATTGCGCTCTTACCAGTTTGTCATGAATTACAGCACCACACGTTTTTTTTTTTTTACCCCCCCCCCCCAAATACATGTAAATGTGATTAAGACGATTATATATATTTTTCACTTAAAACAACACATTAACAAATGCATTTTGAAATAAATCTTTATCGGATGGTGTGTCCTCCCCAGGGCTCTGACGGTTCCTGAGCTCACCCAGCAGATGTTCGACTCCAAGAACATGATGGCAGCCTGTGACCCACGCCACGGCCGCTACCTCACGGTCGCCGCCATCTTCAGAGGCCGCATGTCCATGAAGGAAGTAGACGAGCAGATGTTGAATGTGCAGAACAAAAACAGCAGCTACTTCGTAGAATGGATCCCAAACAACGTGAAGACTGCCGTCTGCGACATCCCTCCCCGTGGCCTCAAGATGGCCGCCACCTTCATCGGCAACAGCACGGCCATTCAGGAGCTGTTCAAGCGCATCTCAGAGCAGTTCACCGCCATGTTCCGCCGCAAGGCCTTCCTCCACTGGTGAGTGATAGAGGGTTTACGTATTTCAAGATGAATCGTTTGGACAAATAAATGTCAGGAAAGATTGAAAGTTATATGTAGTGAGTAATATTTCCTTGTTTCAGGTACACCGGCGAGGGCATGGATGAGATGGAGTTCACAGAGGCTGAGAGCAACATGAACGACCTGGTGTCTGAGTACCAGCAGTACCAGGACGCCACCGCTGAGGAGGAGGGCGAGTTTGAGGATGAAGGCGAAGAGGACCTGGCCTAGACGCCCACCCCAACGTTTTCTCCCCATATGCAACAGTTAGTTAGGGCGTGGTCAACATTCTTCAAAAGCATCATTGTAGAATTATTTACAATTTGCTTATTTATTCAATAAAACAACAGTTTTAAAGGATGGCACAGTAGTTCCTCTGAATGTCGCATAATGATAACAGTTCTTGTCCCGCCTTGTTCTTAAATGTCTGTTGTGTTCTTACACGTTCTGTTCTTCTTTCCTGCTTTCGATATCAATGTTCTTATCTTGTGTCTTTTGTTCACTCTTTTTTTCAAGTTGCAAGGTTCATTTGTTATGAAACAGAACAGTGACCAGTTAAAGGCACTGAATTTGACAAATCCTGTTTTTGATATGAAGCTTAATTGTTTTGAAGGAACTGTTCACTGTTACAATGCGTGTACTGGGATGTTATAACATCAAATGTGAAGATAGATTTTAATAAAAGAGTTATGATTTGGTGCTACATCGTGTTGTTCCTGAACTGAACTATGACCAAATTATTTAGTGCTTTCATTTATTAGCTTGAGTTAAACGGTATGTAAGCACATTTCTGTCACTGAAAAAATATATGTATATAAGAACAATCCCAAAATAATGACATGGGATATAAAAATAGTAAGAAAGTATATTTTTGTTCTGAAGTCAGCCATTTTGGCTTCATGCCCACTGAACAACTGTCATAGGATTAAAAGAGGTGTACAATACAATAGACAAAATGGCGCTTGAGCCGGATAGAAGATATTGGGTTATTATATCTGTCAGAATGTTTTATCGTGGTGTCTGTTGCTGAATACCAACTGCTATCCCTAGCTAACGTTGAGCTAGTGATTTGCTGCTGCAATTATTCAAGCCCTCCGACGACGCATCAAAAGATCATTCCACAAATGTCCATTATAAATACGACCTTATTACTCAGTAAATTATATTAAGTAATAAGGAATTCAAAATAAGACGTTGGCAAGGTGAGATACTAAGTCAAAAAATGGTGGTAATTCATAATAATGACATAGTAAAAAAAGTCAAACCAATGAGTGGTCCTTTTTTTTAAGATGTTATGTCATACATTTTAAAGAGTCATAATTACGTACCATTTTTTTTTTCCTCGTGTCAGAAATGGGCTTCCATATGCCATACCATTTGGCTTAGTGTCAGAGAAATTTTGGAAAAAATTGAATAATATTTGGAGTTGAGTGACTAGTCTGTACTGATCCATCTTAAGATGTTCTTAGAAGATGACATTCAGACTTGTGGCCTCAATGTAAATGCTGTTTTTTTTTCCTTTTCTCTTTGAGGCGCAGAGATGGGGACAGACAGGGAAATCGAAATTCTGTTTATCACTATCCCAAAAAAATAAAAAATAGATTATCGGGACAGTGATTAGCCATTGCGTCTGCATGCGCCGCCTTCTTGGGATCACCAAATATATATCAAAAATATGAGGAAAAAAACGACATAATATAGCTAGTCTGTCAAGAATCTGAGAAAAAATTGCGTAATTGCTGTCGAATTATTCAAAACAAAATACAAAGTATATATATTAGAAGACTCATTAATTAATTAAAAGAATTTCTTCAACTTTAATATTCCAATATCTATCAGAGAATTAGGTTGTAATGTTGAGAATAAATTAAACTACTACCCCTTATGATTTTCCATCCCACACCACATATAGCCTACTGTAGGCCTTTATCAGGACGGCAGACCTGCAACAAACAAAACTGGGAGTGTTTGTCCACCTGAAGATCCCACCTGATGAGTCGGCTGGATATCACAATGTGCCAGCGTAATTCTTGGTAATACAGTATGATGCTTTTGTGGACTGGTGGCCCTCAGACATCAATAAATGAAATCTTAGCGTGGAGCTTTCCCTGAAATGAAACACTGCTTTCTGGGATATTTCCGCCTGCTGCGGCTGAGTCAGGGAGTTTGAAAGAGACATTGTGTTATTTAATCACAACAAATGACTTCTTCTTAGTTTGCAAAGACAACTGAGAGCATTTAATAAACTGCACTGCACAGTAAGTTCATCAGTGTTTCTTCATCACATGAAATGCTATAATACGAGCCCCCAACCGAGCCCCATATGATACCCTACGGCAGGGATGTCCAAACTTTTTTAGGGCCACATACATAAAAACATACGAAGGGCTGGGCCACTCACTCGTTAAGTTAGCAAAATCAATCAAACGTATAGGTACATTATTATAATTGAAAATGCTTTAAGAAAAAAACAGCTTTCAATTAACAGGGGTTTTATTATTTTCATTTTGTTACAAAAAGTGTTTTCAGCTCATCCCTTAAAATAGAAGCCTCAGATTGCTTATAATAAGGGGAAATAGGAAGGGTACATTTCAAGCTTGTTATGCAAATAAGTTATTGGGCTTTTTTTGATCAACTAAGATTTCTTAGAAAATTACAATATAAGTCAAGCATACTCGTTTGGGCCATGTTCCATTATACTTTTAGAAATAACTGAGGGCCATTTCATAATGGACAGGAGGACGCAATTGGCCCCCAGGCCGTAGTTTGGACACCCCTGCCTATACACACTCCTCTGATCCGTATTGTGTGTTATTGAGTACATGCAGCTGTAACCTGACGTACAGATTGATCTTCTACCCTTCTTTCCTGAGTCAATCATTGACTATTGGATAAATCATCTCGGCCAATTTGTTCATTGTGAGTGAATATGATTGTGCTGAGTAAGCAATTCAAATTAAATTGATTTGAGTCTTGTGAAGCCACTGTGAAACTAGCAAAGCATTAAATGGCTACAAATAGGCTAATCATCATGAAACATATTGAAACAACAGCAAACTGCTGTAGAAACAAGTGTTCCGGTTGCAACCCTGTCTCCTAGAAATTACGTTCCCACAAAACTAAACTGCATTCTGAAATACGTTTCTTGCGAAACGTATTTCCTTCCACGTTACGTTTGTTATGAACATATCTTAAATACGTTTATTTTCTACATATCTTCTAGAAACCTATTTTCTCTCACATGACGTTTGTTATGAACGTATCTTAAATACGTTTGCTTTCTACCTATATTTGCCATTTCTTTTCTAGCTTATAATAATGATAATAGTCATTTATTAATATCATTTTAGAGCAAACTTATTTTCGCGCTGGCTGGCGGCTGACTTTTCAGTTGACCAAATCCGTTATTATGCTGGTTAATGGTTAATAATCACAATATTGTTTGTAGTCGTTTCATACAGCATTCTCAATTACGTTTAACAAGAAACGTCTTTTGTCCCACGTTACGTTTGTTCTGAACATATCTTAAATACGTTTGCTTTCTACCTATCTTTGACATTTCTTTTCTAGCTTATAATAATGATAATAGTCATTTATTAATATCATTTTAGAGCACACATTTGAAATCGACGATCGGGCTTGATATCCTATGGTTAAATTAAAATCAGTAGGCGAGGCTGTAATTTCGCCAGCTGCGAGGCAGAGTTTTAACATGCCAAAAAGCTGCTGTGTCGTTTATTGCACCTCAAACACCTCAAACTTCCTCTAAGGACAGCAGAAGAGCTCTGTGGCTTCAGGCTTGATCGCCGTTCAAATGACAGCGTTGGTTTCCCCAAAAGTGGGTGGGGCTGTGACGTAGATTTTACTCTCATCTATTATTCAAAACCATTCTATTTAATCCAAACGTCAATTACATGCCAGTGTTTTATCTTTTTATTAAGCGATTTGTTTATGTTGTTTAACTCATAGATATATATAAACATATGCTTTTATATATATCTATGGTTTAACTGGGAATGTTTTCACATTGAACCGGAAGTACGTCACTTCACTTTGTCTTCTTCGTCCCTTTTACGTTCCAGACAATGCATGGCTCAGCGTAACAGACTGAACAGCGACCCCAGGTGTGTCTACATTGGAATTACATCTTCAATACTGAAGGAAAAAACTTTGTGTTTGTTAACTGGGTTTTTAATGCAGTTGGCTTTTCTTAATGGTTACAATATTGCTATGAGTTACAGTATATATCTGAAGCAAATTATGTTTCTGAAGATGTGTAGTCAATTCCACCCTTCAATGTAGCATAAATGTGAACTCTCATTACAGGAACAATACCGGAAACAGACGTAGGAAAGATCCTCAGCTCGCTGATTGGATGTTTTAGCCGCAATGCACGTTGGGATATGGTGTTTATGCGATGTGAAATCCGAAAACATTAAAAAAAATAATAATAATAATACTTTATTCCGAGTGTTCTTGCTTTTCTCTTTGAAAGTCATCACATAACGGCATTGTAATACACGGTTCGGCTGCATTAAATATTACACATCTGCCATAGTTCTTTATTTATAGAGCCCTGATGAGAAGACTTCTGGACAAACAGGAAGAACTGCCGCCGAAACTGAATACGTGACGTGGATCATAAATATATCAACAATTAAACAACATCTTACATTTCTTTTCACAAAATACGTCTCCTTGCAGTATCAATACTAATACGGCTGACTTTTATATTTGATCCAATTGGTAGATAGGTTATATTTACACCATAACGGTGCACAGCTGATAGAAAAGGACTTGTAGTTTTTAAAGATATTACTGATTTTCTTTGAATATAAGAATGTAAATACTGAGTTGAGAGAATAGTCAGGGGATTTGGGTGATGGGAGACACATCTATGGAATCACAATTTCAATAGCTTACCATTAAATGACGGATATACCTTTCTGTCTGTGATGTTTTACAAATCAGATATTAATGTGTAGAAGTAAACATGAGAAATAATATAGCAATATCCTGTACAATTATGTAAAAACATGAATAAAACTACACATCTTCAGATGTTATACATACATAAGTGTCCTACACTAGTAATACAAAGTTATTATTAGTATACTGTGTGTACCTTGTGTGCACCGCCTAGTGGTTAAAGCACGTTATTTAATTATTTTTGTTGAATAATGTTATTTTTGTTGAATAATGTTATTTGATGAATAAAATATTAAGAGTACATACTTTCATAGGGGGAAAGTAGAAGGTCAATGATAGAAATATAGAATATAAAAAATCAAGAAGATACTGTAAGTGATCTCTACAATAAAACAGTTTAGTGCCTGATGTACAAAGATATTAATATGAGGATGTGCAAAACAGACAAACTAATTAACCTTTATTAACACATTAAACAATACTTTAGGTTTTCTTTCAAATAAGAAAAAAGCTTTGGGGGTATCTACAGATAAATATTAAGCCTGACAAAGTACTTAACGTCTAATATATTGCTTTCCTGCAATGTTAACTGTGTTGAAGCACTTATTTTAACTGATATTATATATATATTAATTATACTCTTATGTATGTAGATAGTATAAGACATGTGCAGAATTTGAGTTTAATGGTGGAGGAATACACACATATTGATAGATGTCTTGTAATGCACTGTTGAGGAACCTGTGACCCAAGTTTTTCATTAATTGCATAACTTCAACATAGTTGTGTATATGATATGTCAATAAACCTTAGAAAATCTTGAAAGGGATGTGCAAAATAGCTATTATATACAGTTTTTAATTAACTATTAGTAGAGAATAACGAGTAATGAATATACTTTATAGAGATCTGCAGATAAATGTTTAGTCTTCTCAAGCACCAACTAATATCTCTCCTGATTGTTGGCACTTGACAATCACCTTTCCCTGAATTTTACTCAGGTGTAACTAAAGTCTGCTTTAAGGGTTGTTTATATTTCACATCATTAATCAGAATCTGCAAAGTAACTAAATAAATATAGTGGAGTAAAAATACCAGGTTAACCTCTGAATTGTAGTGGAGTAGAATTCCAAAGTAACAATGAGCTGGCATGTGGGTATATATTAATGCTTCCCATTATATGGACACAAGCGATTTTCACCCATTTATTAATTACATGTTTTACATTTGTACACACCAATTTGTTTCCTATCCCCTAAACCTCCAGGGCTGTACACAGTTTAATACTGTCAACTTCTAATTTTGGGAAAACGAAAACGTCTTTTAAAACTACAATTCCCAGTAGAGACGCCATAGAACATGTTGCGAAACACAATAGCCAGCATTTGTAGTTCTGGGGGGGCGTTCGAGTCCAGTTTTGGAAAGTCTGCCGTGGTTTCGTTCCATTTCAAAGAGCTGTTTGGCGCTCGGCGTAACCTTGGCGCACTGCCACTCCAACATCCAATCCCAGAGCTTGAAGATTAATCACGGGGACAACAGGACTGTAGTCCCAAACGATAGCTGGGGATTATGGGTAGTGTAGTGTCTTCGGCCATCCTAAACTCTGATTCTTTTTTCGGATTTCATATCGCATTAACACCATATCCCGACGTGCATTGCGGCTAAAACATCCAATCAGCGAGCTGATGATCTTTCCTACGTCACTTTACAGCCCTGCCCACTTTTGGGGAAACCAGCTGTCATTTGAACGGCGATCAAGCCTGAAGCCACAGAGCTCTTCTGTTGTATACTGTCCTTTCTTCTTAGAGGAAGTACAGAAACACGTAACTCTGGATTTGTTTTAATGTTTGAGGTGCAATAAACGACACAGCAGCTTTTTGGCATGTTAAAACTATTATTTTCTGCCTCGCAGCTGGCGAAATTACAGCCTCGCCTACTGATTTTAATTTAACCATAGGATATCAAGCCCGATCGTCGATTTCAAATGTGTGCTCTAAAATGATATTTATAAATGACTATTATCATTATTATAAGCTAGAAAAGAAATGTCAAAGATAGGTAGAAAGCAAACGTATTTAAGATATGTTCAGAACAAACGTAACGTGGGACAAAATACGTTTCTTGTTAAACGTAATTGAGAATGCTGTATGAAACGACTACAAACAATATTGTGATTATTAACCATTAACCAGCATAATAACGGATTTGGTCAACTGAACAGTGAGCCGCCAGCCAGCGCGAAAATAAGTTTGCTCTAAAATGATATTAATAAATTACTATTATCATTATTATAAGCTAGAAAAGAAATGGCAAATATAGGTAGAAAGCAAACGTATTTGAGATACGTTCATAACAAACGTCATGTGGGAGAAAATAGGTTTCTAGAAGATATGTAGAAAATAAACGTATTTAAGATATGTTCATAACAAACGTAACGTGGAAGGAAATACGTTTCTTGCGAAACGTATTTGAGAATGCAGTTTAGTTTTGTGGGAACGTAATTTCTAGGAGACAGGGTTGCCGGTTGAGGCCGCACAATGTTTTGGTCGGATCTTCCTTTTAGAGCATCAAACACTTATTGAAGTCTTTCCCATGATATATTTAGGGAATACTATACTGTGACATTTTTCAGAGTTGTATTAACATACTTTAAAATGATTTTTTATAATTTTTGAATAACAAACTATGACATATGATGCAAATGCTTTTCATGACTGTGCTAAGATTTGTTCGTTAAGGACTTTTGAATGGTTTATTTATTGTGATTTTTTTTATCGACATTTATGCCATACTATAATATGACTACACTATCACTTTTTTTCTTTGACTTCTCTAATTATGTTTTTCAAAATACTATACTGAGTGGTTAAAAATCATAGTAGGGAAGGGTAAGTGAACTATTGGGGGGGGGGGGGGGGTCCCTAGGCTTCTAACAGCACACTTTCTATATGTTCCCGTGTAAGGCAAGGCAAGGCAAAGCAAGTTTATTTATATAGCACCTTTCAACACAAGGCAATTCAAAGTGCTTTACAAAAATGGAAGACATTTTAAAAATGGCATTTAAAATCAGTCATTAAAAAGAAAAGATAATAAAATAAACATTAAAAGAAAAAATACATGGATAAAAGTTAAAAGTTACAGTGCAGTTTAAGATGTGAATAGTTCAATTAAAAGCAGCGGCAAAAAGAAAAGTCTTCAGCCTGGATTTAAAAGTAGTAAGAGTTGCAGCGGACCTGCAGGTTTCTGGGAGTTTGTTCCAGATATTTGGAGCATAATAACTGAATGCTGCTTCTCCATGTTTAGTTCTGACTCTGGGGACAGAAAGCTGACCAGTCCCTGAAGACCTGAGAGTTCTGGATGGTTCATAATTTAGCAGTAGGTCAGACATGTATTTTGGGCCTAAACCATTCAAAGCTTTATAAACCAGCAGCAATATTTTTGAAATCTATTCTTTGACACACAGGAAGCCAGTGTAAGGACTTCAGAACAGGAGTGATGTGATCCACTTTCTTAGTGTTAGTGAGGACTCGAGCAGCAGCGTTCTGAATTAGCTGCAGCTTTCTAATAGATTTTTTAGTGAGACCTGTAAAGACACCATTGCAGTAGTCCAGTCTACTGAAGATAAAAGCATAGACAAGTTTTTCCAAATCCTGCTGTGACATTAGTCCTTTAATCCTAGATATGTTCTTTAGGTGATAGTAGGCTGATTTAGTAACTGTTTTAATGTGACTGTTGAAACTCAGGTCAGAGTCCATGACTACACCTAGATTTCTGGCTCTATCTGTTGTTTTGAACATTGCAGACTGAAGCTCAGCGCTAACTTTTATACGTTCTGCCTTGGCTCCAAAAACCATTACCTCAGTTTTATCTTTGTTTAATTGGAGAAAGTTCTGACACATCCAGTCATTGATTTGTTCAATGCACTTACTCAGTGTTTGAATTGGAGCATAATCTCCTGGTGAAATTGTTACGTAAATGTGTGTGTCATCCGCATAGCTATGGTAACTTATTTTGTTGTTTTTCATTATCTGAGCCAGTGGTAGCATGTAGATGTTAAAGAAGACACCTGGCTGTCCTTGACCACGGATATTGCTGACGGAGACGTTCACTTATAAAGAATGAAGCAATGAACTAAATCAGAGTGCAATACTGTTTGACTTTGTGCCTGAAAGAAGGACGGAGGAGGAGGTACCCAGGCTTAAAAGGTGACCGTACCCCTGAGTGCTGACAGGATGTTTTCAAAAGGGCTGAAGCTACTTATCAATTTTCTGACGGCTGCAAAACATTATCATTTTGTAATCATCAGCGGGCAGTAGAGATAATCTCACTAAAGATCAGTTGGATTGAGATGAAGGTTTCTAAAGTTTTGACACTGTGGAGGGCAACTTGTACATTTGGTCTGTTTTTATTGACTGACCCATTCTTATCTGTGGAAGAGGCATCAGATAAAACACAGATCCATATGTAATGCCGATGAAGGTAACTGCGGCAAAAAGCAGCGCATCAGACCACAGCACCATGCATTCAACAAAAATGTTAAATATAACAGCTGCACAGAAGAAATACAAACCCAAGCAAATAACTTTATTGACCTTTTTATTTTTTTCATTGCTCATCATGGGATGAATTGTGAATTCAGCAACTTGAAAGGATTTTTATTGACATATACATTGATTAAGGACTAATTACACTGATGACTCAGCAAAAGAGAAGCCTCTTGTTGGATTATGCAATCATGCAATTAAAACTAAATACAACAGAGACAAGAACAAGACACATGGATCAATAGCAGATGAGAACTGAAATGGAGACAGGCATTTATTGACAAAGGACTTGAACAACTACAGAATGCTGCATCATGTCTTTTTTGTGCGCACACAATCAGAGTTTTGTAAACTCGCCGTAAATACAAGAATGTGACATAGACTATTTGAGAGTATGGAAACATTTAGATAGTGTGAACCCCCTAACAGAGTGCTTCAAGGAGGGCAGTGCCAAACGGTTCACAATGAAATACCTCGACCCCTCCATTCTCGCAAATTTTAGGCCCATCTCCCAGCTACCTTTTTTATCAAAAGCCCTGGAGCGAGTAGTCTACGCCCAGCTGCAGTCTTTTTTAACCATGCATGGAATCCATGAAAAGTTTCAGTCTGGCTTCAAACCCATGCACAGCACTGAAACAGCCCTTTTAAGAGTTTTTAATGATCTGCTCCTAGCTGCCGACTCAGGTAGCCCAGCTGTCTTGGTGCTGTTAGACCTGACAGCTGCCTTTGACACTGTGGACCATAGCATCCTGTTGTCACGGCTTGAACAGTCCGCTGGCATCACAGGCTCTGCCCTTGCATGGTTCAGGTCCTACCTGACAGACCGTAGCTTCTCGGTACAGCTAGGTGCCTTCTCCTCTGCCAAAGCCCCTCTTACCTGTGGGGTTCCCCAAGGCTCGATTCTGGGCCCCATCCTTTTTCTACTGTTCAATTCTCACAAAACATAATATTCCCTTCCACTGCTACGCCGACGATGTACAGATCTATCTGCCTCTCAAAGCAAATGTCAAACACTCACTACAGCAGTTGATGGACTGCTTAACAGAGATAAAATCCTGGCTGAGCAAAAACGTTCTCAACCTCAACGAGAGCAAGACTGAGGTCATCTTTTTTGGACCCCAACCACCAGCCTCTCCGGTTGATATTCTGGGCTCTCTCAAAAAAAACATCCTCCCCTCGGTCATGAACCTTGGAGTGACCTTCACTAGCACTTTTAAATTCGACAAGCAGGTCAGCACCGTAGTCAAATCCTGCTTTTTTTAAATAAGACTATTGGCCAAAACCAAGTCGTATGTATCTTTTAATGACCTAGAAAGGGTTATTAACGCCTTTGTAACCTCGAGACTGGACTATTGCAACGCTCTGTATGTGGGTATGGACCAGGCCTCAATTAAACGCCTGCAGCTAGTCCAAAACGCAGCTGCACGTTTGCTGACTGGCCACAAAAAGCGTGACCACATCACCCCAATTCTGGCCTCACTACACTGGCTTCCAGTTCGGTTCAGAATTGATTTTAAAATCCTTTTATTTGTTTTTAAAGCACTAAATGGGCTGGCTCCGGCCTATATAGCCGAACTCCTCCAGCCCTACACCCCAGCCAGAGCTTTAAGGTCTGCTGACCAGCTGCTGCTGGTAGTGCCCAAGACCAGGCTTAAAACCTGAGGGCACCGAGCCTTCGCAGCAGCTGGCCCTAGGCTCTGGAACACTCTGCCCCTCCATGTGAGGTCGGCCCAGACCCTAGGGGTTTTTAAATCTACACTAAAAACACACTTCTTCTCTCTGGCTTTCTAGTTAGAGCGGAGCACGACTCCTGACTTTTCCCTGTGTTTTTTTTAAATTTTTATATATATCTGTTCTAATTTATTGTCTTTATTGTGATTGTAGTACTGTGTTTTTATTACATGTACAGCACTTTGGCTTGACCAAAAATCGCTTTTAAATGTGCTTTATAAATAAAACTTGATTTGATTTGATTTGATTTGATACCTCTACAAATATTTGATGGATTGTTATGAAATGAAAGGCACATATCCATGATGCCCAATCAATGCATTATTTTGACTTTGGTGACCCCTTGACCTTTTGACTATCCATCAGGTAGGTAGTCAAAATCTGAAATAGACGTCCATGATTCCCAGAGGATACATCTTTAAAACCTGGTCCACTGAATTGTATTCTATAGCATGGCATTTTTATCTGTGTGAATTGTATAAATAACTGTGAACATGATGCCATGTCGACATGGGGAATTATCTTAAAGCACTGCTGTTGCCTGAAGAGTCTACTTCCACTGAGAGGGAAATTGCCAATATTCTCTGAATTGCTGTGACTTAAAGTCACTTCCAATCCTGGAACATTTAATTTATTGATTTTCAGCGCATGCAATGAAATCATCTTTGAAAGTTAACCACATAGTATGAGTCATAGGCTTTGAAACAAATATGTTACGATAAGATTTGTCGCCAGCCCTTCAACTTTGTCCATTTGAACAGTGACCCCTGTTGGAGGGGACTGTTGAGATGATCAAATAGGACCACAAAACACAGGACTGAAGAAAAGTGGTTCCAGTTTTCCAGCAGTCAGTTCATCTTCCAGTGAGTTTGACAACCTGTGATAAGACTTTAAAGTTGTGTGTGCTCTACTTACATTCCCTTTGGAGGATGTGTGTGTGTGTGTGTGTGTGTGTGTGTGTGTGTGTGTGTGTGTGTGTGTGTGTGTGTGTGTGTGTGTGTGTGTGTGTGTGTGTGTGTGTGTGTGTGTGTGTGTGTGTGTGTGTGTGTGTGTGTGTGTGTGTGTGTGTGTGTGTGTGTGTGTTTATGTTTATTTTAATTAAACATCATGGCTCACTTGTGTAGGAGAAATGTGAACATATGTTTATAGCTGTTGTTTGTATTGTTCTCTTGTTTCTTATGAGTGGAATTAGTTTATAGGCACATGGCTTCATTTTTTTATCGTTTCCCTTTTTAATTTGTAACGTTATTCCCTTTGGTTTTGGTTTTTATACTCTTAAGCTGCTGTAACAAGTATGTTTGACCGTGGGGGAATAATTCAAACTCGTATTTTATCCTACATTACTTGATCTATTTCAATTGAATCTCATCCGAAGGACACTGAGCTGGGACGTCTGATAAAAGTCCTCTACAAAGTAGCAACATACAGTTGAATAACATTGTGCTGCTTTCTCAGATAGAATATCTATGGATGATTCACAGTGATCTATATGAATCACATCCAGCATAGGAAAATATTATTTATCAACCTGAACATGCACCACTTTACCAGGAACTTTTATTCTCAGAACGTCTTTGTTTTTTTCTTCTTAAAACTGTTCATGGTTTATGAACCAACACCTCCACCAAGTGGCTTTACAGTGAACTGCATGTGGGATATAAAAACTGTACATAATGTGTTTTTGGTCATGAATAGCATCTTTTCAGTCAAATTAATTATACACTTGTTCAATACAAGTCACTACAGCATTTCAAACTGAACTGTGAATAAATGCAATGGAAAAAAAGAACCACATCACAAAACTTAGAGCTTTACATTTTTATAAGACTTATAAAAAAAGAAAAAACATAACACATTAATAACCAAGGCATGTCATACATTGTGTTTTTTCTTTGTTTCTCTGAGGATTATTTACAAACAGGCTTATTTACATATAGCAATAACTCAGAAATGAAAAAGCTACATCGTCTAGCACGAACAACCAGTTAGCATAATGATAATATATTTGTTATGTACAATGTAACTGGCAAGGCTAGAGCAAGAAAGAACATAAACAAGTCTGCAAAAGGTTTAAATAACTTCAAGTATCTGTCATCTATTTCATGGAGGTTTTAGTCCGATGGGAAGCAGATTTTAAGCGACACCGAAGATAAACCAAAAATGTGGTGGAGCTGCAAACCGTGTAGTGTTGCTGGGACAGGACAGGTGGAGCTATAACCGATGGAAAGGACATCACAGACAATGCAATAAACGTGGAGACAGAACAATCACGTCTGTGATAAATGCCCACTTATTAATAAACTTCTAACACAACCATGGGAAATCTCCTCTCTACATATAAAGTGATATCCAGCTTATTGGCCTATAGCACCTTTTTTACTGCTTTGAATAACAAATGTGCAACAGGCAGAAAAAAGACAAAACAAAAGGAAACAACTGTTCCTCTGGGGAAAATGAGTCGAACGCAACAGGTTTCCAAACAGTCCTCATGTTCCTGGACTTTGTATTTGAACAAAACATCTTAGGTATCCAAAAGTAACTTCACAACATTCTGCGGCCTTTTAATTGTCTCTCTAATGAAACTCTGCGTTCCACTTTAAATTTAAACTTCATAAAAACTGCAATACAGCAACTCATTCCTCCACAAGTACCTTACATGTAAATGATGGTCCAAATATAATAAAACCATTGTCAGAACTACAGTCAGTTGTATAAGAAGATCTGGTTAGTCTTAGCAGTAGTATTGCCTACTCTAGTTATATAGTCACTATTAAGAAACATGTGGCCCCAGCACGGGCCATTTGTCCTATTAACGTCTCCAAGCGCATGGAACACTAATGCTACTTCACGACGTTCAGCAACACTGTGAGGCTCCACTGCCTCCTTTGATTACATTTCATTTTAGTGTATGCGTTTTGGAAGGAGATAAAGAAATTGTCCATGTACAACAAATCACGAGCAAGTGTCATGGTCTCTGAAGTCCCCCAACGCAAGTCTCAAACGGGACCCGTCACAGTGCTCCGCTTTTGACAAGTCCCTCAAACGAGGAGCATTGTGAAGACTCTAGTGTCATCTTTTTAAGACCTTAAAGTAGAGCAGCAAAAAAAGTGAATTCAGATTTCTGTTCTTGTGTGGCTCAAATAAAAAAACGCCATCATGTGTCAAATGAAAAAGCCGTGTCAGAACCAAACCGGGCTACGAGAAGTGAAACTTTTAGGACCGTCCTCTCAAGACTAGTGCATTTCCTGGGGAGCAGGGTACCATTTGAGAATCTGCTCTGATGCCTCCCCGAACCCTCTCTCCTCTCAGCAGACAATGAGGGCCAGGGGCTCGATTTCCCGACGCTGGTTTTTCTTCAGCAGCTGAATGCGATTGTGGCAGTAGAACTTGATGGCCCTCCAGTCGCGGTGGTTGCTGACCAGCAGGGGGCACTGCTGCAGGCAGCGCTCGCAGTCAGCCTTCGCGGGGACCCGGAGATCCGTGATGTTCTGGGTGAGGTGCTCCTCGACCGCAGCCCGCTCCGCCTCTGACCAGGGACGCTTCAGGACGCCTCGCTTTCCTACACAGGAGAGATGAGAGGAAACTTGAACATGTGTGTCAACAGCTTCTGTCATTTTACACGATGCAAGTGATACCTCTCATTGACCCCCACCACTGCTCACAACCTACATATATATATATATATATATATATATAACTTTAAGATCTGCTTTTTAGATTCCTGCATAGTTTCCTAATACACATTATCATCAGTCTTTTTTTACAGAGACACCTCACAGTGTTTTATGACTTGCATACCATGGCCACTTGACCTTGAGTTCAGATGTTTCGTAGATTTGGTTTAACTAGATCAACCAGCTCACCATTTAAAGTGAATTTAACTACTATACGCTATAGTTGTATTTATGAGCATTGTTATAGTATAATATGTCATTTAAAAAGTCATAGAGTCAAAAGTCAAAGTATAGTGTGTCATAAAAACTATATTTGTATTACTTTTTTCCACACACAAATATATTATTCTATTCTTTTCCACTTTTTTCAACATTATAATTTGTATTGAGTCTATTTTGGGGTTATTTGGACATAAATGCAGTGTACATTTAAATATCACATGTACTTTATATTTATTTACATTCCTTTGTTTTTGGTAAATCATTATTTGGCAACTACACCTATTATTAAAACCTTAACAAACCTGATTTGGGCTGTCCTGAGTCCCGGCTGTGGTGTGCCCGTTCTCGCAACTATATTTTAGCCAGCGTGGATCACAATATGTGAATATATTAACTCCAAACGCATCTGCTGCTGCTTGAATTTCTAATTCTGTTGCCCAACTGCCAACCTCACGCATTTTGGATGTGCTGAGGTATTCTGACATGGAGGAGGTCAAAATACGCTCATAAGGCACAGCATTGCTCTGCATTTGATGAACCACTGCATGCCTAATTATTGTGTGATGGCTTTGTGTACCACACACAGCTTGACTCACTGCTCTAAAGAAACAGTTTCCGTCACCCTCTATTTTTTCATTGAGACATGGAGCCCCTATCAAACCAATTTGTGTAGACACAACATCTACTTTTTCTGACTGCACATGTAACTGCTCACAAAGAGCTTGTGCAAGTTGATGACTAAGAGGATTAAACTGCAGTCGTCCACTTGTTACTTCTTTGACAAAAGCAACGTCTGAATTAACTGCGGTAACATCACTCTTTTTAAATTTTTTGCAAGCAGAAGATCCCTTACGAGTCTTACGCTTTGCACCCATCTGAATGTTGGTGCAGCCAAGTGTGGACTGAATAGTTGAACTACAACCCAAATCAGTCTCTGTCGTTTTGGGAGTCACTCTTGGACCCAAAGACAGATTACTGCTTTCAATTGGGCCTATTTGAGTGACTCGAACACCAGCGATCTCAAAATGTTTTTGAGACTCAGAAGATCCCTTTGGAATGTTATGCTTTGCACCCATCTGAATGTTGGTGGACTGAATAGCTGAACTACAACCCAAATCAGTCTCTGTCGTTTTGGGAGTCACTCTTGGACCCAAAGACAGATTACTGCTTTCAATTGGGCCTATGTGAGTGACTCGGACACCAGCGATCTCAAACTGTTTTTGAGACTTCTTGAGGAACGCTGCAAATGTCCATATGTATTCAAACACGTGTTCAAGGCCTCTGAAATACAGAACAACACTACGCCCCTCGCCATCGCTCTAACATTTGTAGGAGCAAAAACGCTTTGATGGAAAGGCTTCAGTAAAAATGGATTGTTAAAAGTCATTGCTTGGTGTTTTTAGTTGGTGGAATTTGAGAACTGTAACAGTATTTTTAATTTGTAGAATTGTCCGCAGGATTGCAGTTTTTGTTTTGTTTTATTTTGCCAGTCTTTTACTGAAGCATGTTACTGGGATCTGACCTGTTCTTTATCCTCCTCAGAACGTCAGATTTTGTATAAATTCACTACGGCACTAAACTAATTGATATGTTTGTGTGTTTCCACTGGGTACTCCTTAGACATCCGACATTGTGTCTCACCGAAAGACAGCAGCACTGAGAGGCCTGCCCATTTTTGTCCGATATGACACAACCAAGTTTCTTCTGGAGTGTTTGGTAAGTAATACTAACTGTAGGAAATAAACTTACATAATACAATTAATATTGCTTAATGTAGCTTAAACATGTTATGACCTCATAGCTTATGCTAATCATTTTATGCACAATACACTTTGTGTAAGATTTAATTTTGAGCCCAGAGATGCCGTGCTGTTGAGTTGCAATTATAACTTCCACAAGCTGAATGGTAAGACTCAGTAGATTGGTGCTAAAGTTAGAATCAGTGGATATGTATTTTGTTGTTTAGTTTTCCATAGCACTCATTCATGCATATTTTACTTTTCCTCAGGACACTGACCATGAAGAACGATTGCTCAGAGGTGTGTCTGTGGCCATCCTCACCGTCATTGAAGATGATGATGCCGCCATATCGCCAAATGTGCGAGACGTGGCTGTTGTGTTGGAAGGGACCATTGTACTGCATGACCTACCAGACCTCTCTACTGCCTTTGCATACCTCTTTGGCCTACTTTATGCAATGAACATGGATTTTCCAAAGGAGATGAGGTATACCTTTGAAGCCATTCAGACTATCTTTTAAGAGCTTGGCTCTCGACGCTCGCAGCGCATAAGGTCTCGGAAAACAAAGCTTTTGCTGTGAATGTTAATGGGGAAGCCAGACATGACTTTAACCTATGTTTCGCCTGTTCTAGTGCATTGTGGTTAGTGCTCATGTAAAACCTCACAGCATTCATTTCATTTTAAGCATATAAGTTCTCTTCTGAAATAGAGAATCAAAGAATGTGTGGATGTGTAAGTTGCCAGTTCAAAAGAGGGGCATATCCAGTATTTCTACTGTTCAAGTTCATTGTTAGTGATCAGGTAAAACTTCAATGTATGTACTTGCACATGCAGTCATTTTAAGCATGAAGTCCCATTTGCCTGTGAAATTGAAATGTGTGGAATTGTGAGTTGCCAGTTGACAAGAGGCACTGGATTGTAATTGTTATATTTGTTTATTCTTAAATTCTTTGATTGTGATGTGCTGAAGAGGCTGAGGCCTGATTTATCACAATGATGCCAGGTGTGTGAATCCTATTTTGACCTGATGGATAAAAGCAGAAGCAGAAACCATCCTCAGAATCTGTGTTCAAAGGCCATCATCATTTTCTGTTTAAAGCAGCTTTGCTAGATGTTTATTATGTCAAGAAATGTCCTTAACTTGTGTTATGTTGCAAAACGTGCATTTTTTCAAATCCATATATTCAGCATGTGAAGAATGCATGTTATCAACGTCTAGCAAAGCTGCTTTAAACAGAACATGATGATGGCATGGGGTCTGCGAGACAGCGAGACACAGAGGAACTCAGCCTGAGCACACACACACACAGCTGGGCTGGGCGAGTCGGCTGACAGCTTCCATACAGCGCTGCATTGCCTGGCAGCATAGACAGGTCTTTTCTGTGTTAGAGTTTTACTCGCTACAGGGTGTACTTTGAGGGTTTGTGACTCTGCAGACCGTTTACATGCAGAAAAACCTACATAACACACAAGGGGATGGGTAATAACCAGAAAAGCATATGATAAGACCTTTAAAAGAGAGAATGTTTTGTGTGCTAAAGTGGACAAAAAATGTTCAAAATGTTCATATAATTGAATTAAATCGTAATAATCAACTGAATAAATAATGGCTCTTTTTTTGTTAGTTCATTTTCAATGTCTGACATCAATGTTGATTGAAATCTTCAGCGTGACAATATCTCAATGTTGATTCAAAGACTTTTTGCTATCTGATAATAACATTGTTTCAATGTATAATGCAACGCATAATATAGTTGAATCAATGTTGTTGCAATTCTACATTCTTTCAATGTTGATCATATCGTAATTGAATCAAGGTTGATTCATTGTTGAGATTGATTGAAAATTCAATGTTCTTTCAATGCTGATCATAGCGAGCACTTTCCATGTTATTTTCAATGTCTGACATCAATGTTGATCACAATCTTCAGCGTGACAATATCTCAATGTTGATTCAATGACTTTTTGCTATCTGGGAAGGCACTGTACATCCTCACTCCCCATTGCTCCCCGGGCGCTGTACAATAGCTGCCCACTGCTCCTACTAGGATGGGTTTAAATGCAGAGGCCAAATTTCACTGTGTGCTTGTGTGACCATAAAAGAGGGTTTCATCCCTCCAATTATATTCTACAGAATTGGAAAACATAATACAAAACCTTGTTAGTGATGGTGATGGTGTGGTAAAGTACATACATACATTACCTGCACTATTTGTCTGTTGTTGTAATAAAGTAAATTACAAATGTGCAAATAAAGGATTCTTATATTTTGGCTATTCTTCTGGCTTTGAATTGAGTGGAAGAAGTCCAGACAAGGAAGGTATTGATAGGCTCTGACTCCAGCAGTGCATTGGAAAGCATTAAACATAGGCCTTCAGAAACAAGACAAGACATAGTACCGGAAATAGCACAAACACTTCAACAAATTTGAAGGGCAGGAGCGGTCACCTATTTCATCTGGATTCCTGCACACATTGGGGTGGAGGGAAATGATCTGGTATATGCAAAGTTGGAGACAAAGAGACAAATTAGTATGAGTATATTATATTATATTATATATATATTATATTATATATTATATTGCAAGGCTAAGATCACAAGCATCATGAAATCCCAAATGAAAAAGAAATGGCAGGATGAGTCAGTGTAATAGAGGAGTTGTTATAATGTTAGTTGGAGAAACAAGAGAAGTCAACACAATAACGTGTGGCAAATGTGAATATTGTAGCAAGCTAGCAATGACAAAACAATTGCTGAATTTTTTTGCAATTTCTAAGAACTGAAGCAAGTACTGAACAGAAACCACACAGAATTAAATATATTTTGCGACGGAGTTCAGGGGATGTGGCGTACAGGGCAGTATTTAGGTTTTACAAACGGACAAGGATTATAACGTAGGATTTGAGGTTTTACAGTGCTCATCTACACTCTATTCCAGAAAGTGGCGGGACAAATTGTATGCAAACCGCCCCCTTAAGATTTTTTTGACCAATGAGATGTCTGCTGAGGCTGAGTGACATGAATTTGGACCAATCCTGTTAATCGGGTAACGGTTGATAGCACTCCCATCTTCTCTGGTTAGTGCGTAGCTGCATCAGTACAGATTCAAACCTTTGAATCGGTCGGTTGGAACATTTGAATTCAACCAAAATGAGGGAAATCGTGCATCTGCAGGCAGGCCAATGTGGAAATCAAATTGGAGCTAAGGTAAGAGAGTAGTTTAGATTTACATTTGAATTCTTAACTCATTCATTAAGTGCGTGGATGTTAATGTTCGTTTGGGCGGGTTGATTAGCCTACTTAGCAGCAATGCTAATGAAAGCTACCTACGGGTTCAACCTGTTCGAATCGTTAAGCTAAGTCATGCTAGTTTGCAGGTAATTTGACCGTTGTTGTGTTTTATTCTCTTCTAGTTTTGGGAAGTCATAAGCGAAGAACATGGCATCGACCCGACCGGCTCATACCAGGGGGACAGCGACCTGCAGCTGGATCGCATCAACGTCTATTACAATGAGGCTTCAGGTTAGCTTTGCTTTAGCTCCTAGCTATGTTGCTAGCGCCGCCGTTTCTAGGATACGGCAACAAGTCAACAAAACGTCAAGATAATAATACTTTCCAAAACAACAATACAGCTTTAACTTATTATAATATTCTGTCGACATATATTATCCAGTCACTTCGGTTATTTTGTATTATTTATTATATATTAGGTGTAACAAGGGGTTAAATTGAGCGGAGGCTGAGCCCCAAATAGGGCGATGCTCTGACGTCATCACCCCCGTACCGTTGTCAGAAGATATCAGAAAAAGATATGTCAAAACGTTTCTCGTTCTTAACTATACTATATTTAGGGTCGATATGTGTTGACTTTATTTTAAAATCGGCCTTGGTGAACGTGTGTCTCTGCGTTGGTGCTGCAGCACCGCCCAGACTCCGCTGCGGGCGGGTGGTGCAAAGGCTCTGCGCCAAACCACCCCGCCCGTCTTGGTAACACGGAGCCCGTTTCTTACACCATGCTATATGCAGGGGTGCACATAACTTTTTTAGTGAGTTACTCAGATGAGTACCAAGAGACAGCGTTTGGTACTCACCCCACACGAAGCGTGGTCCTCCTCAGTGTCTCCTTCACTGTCCTCAATTTACACTTCTTGCATGCTAGATGATGAAGATGCACCTCCCTGTCTCTTTTTAAGCCTCCGATTTGCTTTCTCCAAAACTTGTTGCCAAAACTGTGAAGTCCTTGCATTTCCTTAGGCCAAGTTGAAGGATCAAATACTAAGAAATTATCACATGACTTGAAGTCATATCTGATTTCAAATGTGGGAAGTAACAAAGCACACTTATTTACTCAAGTACAATTTTGAGATACTTGTAGTTGAATTGAGTATTTCTATTTTATGCTACTTTGTACTTCTACTTTTACTCCACTACATGTATTTAATACCTTTAGTTACTTTACAGATGTGGATGAATGATGTGAAATCTAATCAAGTGTTAAATCAGACTTTAGTTCCACCTGGAGTAAATTCACAAGCTACCCTGCAGTATACAAAGTCATTCAAACTAGCTGCTCCTTTACCAGCTTTGAGAACACTTTCATGATCAATCATTATAAAACATATCATATTATTCTGAAATGGACCAATCTGCACAATGAATACTTTTACTGTCGCTACTTTCACTATATTTTGATAATACTTTTCTAATTTTACTTGAGTAACATTTTGAATGCAGGACTTTTACTGTAACTGAGTATTCCTACACAAGATCTGAGTACTTCTTCCACCTCTGTCTGATTTCAAACTCTTCCATAACACCCTGAGTAAGTTTGCAGCTGTGTGTTTCACTCCACTTTGGTGTAAATAAAACTGCAGCAGCTTGACCACAGAGCGTGAACGTTGTGATCAGATGATTTTGCGCAGTTCTCCAGTGTGTGCGCGGGGCACAGAATGTGCACAGGGGAGTCTCCCACCGCAGCCAGTTGGCGGACTTTTGGCACAATTCTGTTGTTTATACCGACGTTAACCCTGTCTGTGCACACGGCGACCAACTCTGTCGTCCAGTGATCTAAGCCTGTGCCTCCTGGAAAGCTTCACAGGTCCGTCGGTTATGTCCTGCGCGGCTCACCCAGCTCCAGTTCAATCAGTCATAGAAAGATTTTTTGCAGGGAGCGAAACGGCAACGTAGCTGCTTAATGTCTTTGGGTTTTTTGACATGCCTAGTAGTTTACTCCATTGAGTGTTGACAAGAAACACGTGTAGACGAAATATGTGTTTTGTTTTGATGTTTTGAGGTACGCAAAGGCGCGTAGTGACACAAGTGACGTTACGCAATTCAGATTTGTGCCGCGCATGCGTACCTGCGTACCAGTTATGTGCACCCCTGGCTATATGTATGCCTGTGCTTAAAGCTGAGTTATGATCAGTCATAACACCGAATGTGGTTATGATCAAATTGTGTATCGTGAGATTTACAGCATACTGTAAATGCTGAGATTTTCGAACAAATATTTTTAAGCTACGCCGACCAATACAAAGCACGTACACATTTTTGTGTATATATTAATAATTTAAGATGTATATTAATTCAAGTTTAATGTCACTATTAGAAAGACGGTCCTATTTGTAATACTTTTTTGTCTCATTTGGTGGCATCAATGTGCGCATTTGATACAGTAGCAGATTATGTGATGTGCGACCACGCCCGCACCTCGACACAGAGCCCCCCATAGACAATCCCAATTTAACCCCTGGCTAACCTTGTGCTGTAAGGAGACTGGACTGTATTAATGCCAGACAAACTATTATAAAATATAATTGAGCGTACAATATGCTTTTTACTGTGTTTGGTCATACTTTAAGAAAGCAAAGTCTTTGATGAAAAAAGATTAACATGGTTTTGCTTGAATAATTATAATGCAGCTATTAAGAAAAAAAAATGCTTAATATAAATAATGTCGTCTTGTGTTTGAATCACCAGGTGGGAAGTATGTCCCCCGGGCCGTGCTGGTGGACTTGGAGCCCGGCACGATGGACTCGGTGAGGTCCGGTCCCTTCGGCCAGATCTTTAGACCAGACAACTTTGTCTTTGGTGAGAATATGAAAATGTCTTGTGTTTTAACTTGGGTTATTGAAGTTGCCATACTGTGATTAAGCAACTGGATTAGGGCTGAACAATATATTCCAAAAAATAATTTGTCGTCTTGTGCGATATACACATTGTGAAAGGCTGAATTATTGCATTTAAGTATTTTTGAATGAGTTCACAGACTTTGAACATAAAACTGCATTACTGCAACTATCATTATTTTTTTATTGCTGCTTAATTTTTTAACTTACATTTATTAGTTTTACATAAAGCCATGCCATCGTATGTTTTCCGCATATTGTGCAGCCCTGATCTACAGTCACTCTTCACTAGGGATTGGTATCGTTAGGATTTTATCGATACCAATACTAGTTATCGATACCGGTATTTTTCGATACTTTTCAATAATTTGGTGCTCAAAATTATAGACATGATTACAAGATGTGAAGATTAAACAACAGTCATTTTATTGACATTTTTATTTATTTAATGTAACTTTTTTTCAATGTCATACCAAGCAGGTATGAGTGTTTGACAGTGTGTCTCTGGAAGGGGGGTGGTAATTAGGGGCAGTTCATAAATCCATGTATACATGACCATTATTCAGTTAAAACGAGACGCTGCGTGCGCACCTCCTAAACCGGAAGCTTTTGCCAGTTATGTGCTAAAGCAGCCGTTAGCCCGTTTTGCTAAGTGTTGATTTAGACTCTTGGTGTTGGAATTCTGTTCCGTGTAGGTAAAATGGTTAATATCGTCTGTGAGCTGAGTTTCTTACCGTTAAGTGCATCATTAATAGGTTGTTAAATGTTAAGAAGCCTTGAGACGCTGTTTCTTGCAAGATGTTGCGTCTGACCCCGGGAGTCTCACAATAATAAGAGCGCTGTTAGGAGAGATGACGAGTGGCATTCACAGTGGCCAATCAGAGTGATAATCAAACCGGATCCGTCACACGGGATGAGGGTTCCGAACCAACCAGAATTGTTTAAACTAAGGAAGTAGCGTAATTCATATACCGATAGCAGCACCATTTGTCCAGTGGCTTAACGGTATGCCAATACCGTCCAATCAGGTACCGGTACTGACTTAGTACTGGTTCGCGATACCCATCCCTACTCTTCACTCTTTAACATTTGACCAATGAAATCCTATTTAATGTAGACCCAGGATGTGCTGATGTCACAGCTTTGATAGAGTTGTGTGTTTGCATGTGACACAGGCCAGAGCGGAGCTGGTAATAACTGGGCTAAGGGTCACTACACTGAGGGAGCCGAGCTGGTGGACTCGGTCATGGATGTGGTGAGGAAGGAGGCGGAGAGCTGCGACTGCCTGCAGGGCTTCCAGCTCACACACTCCCTGGGTGGAGGAACCGGCTCGGGCATGGGCACGCTGCTCATCAGCAAAATCCGAGAGGAGTATCCAGACCGCATCATGAACACTTTCAGCGTGGTGCCTTCCCCCAAGGTGCTTATAATACACCAAAATACTACAACATTAACTATGTTTCTTGTCTTATTTCTTGCCTTAATGTAAATCCTTCTCCCTCCCCCGACCTCAGGTTTCAGACACAGTTGTGGAGCCATACAACGCCACCCTCTCCGTCCACCAGCTGGTGGAGAACACAGATGAGACCTTCTGCATTGATAATGAGGCGCTGTATGACATCTGCTTCCGCACACTGAAGCTCACCACCCCCACCTACGGAGACCTCAACCACCTCGTCTCAGCCACCATGAGCGGTGTCACCACCTGTCTGCGCTTCCCCGGCCAGCTCAATGCTGATTTGAGGAAACTGGCTGTCAACATGGTGCCCTTCCCCAGGCTGCACTTCTTCATGCCCGGCTTCGCCCCATTGACCAGCCGTGGTAGCCAGCAGTACAGGTAGATATATATACAAAAGCATTAAGAATTGTAATTTTTCTAGAGAACATAAAATGAATGTAAAGCAGGTTTGGCCTCAATATCCTTCCGTACTTCCATTGTTGATTTCTAACAATAATTGCCTCGCCTTGAAAAGGCAAACAAAGGGAAAAATTGGAACAAGCTAAATGTATTGCGCTCTTACCAGTTTGTCATGAATTACAGCACCACACGTTTTTTTTTTTTACCCCCCCCCCCCCAAATACATGTAAATGTGATTAAGACGATTATATATATTTTTCACTTAAAACAACACATTAACAAATGCATTTTGAAATAAATCTTTATCGGATGGTGTGTCCTCCCCAGGGCTCTGACGGTTCCTGAGCTCACCCAGCAGATGTTCGACTCCAAGAACATGATGGCAGCCTGTGACCCACGCCACGGCCGCTACCTCACGGTCGCCGCCATCTTCAGAGGCCGCATGTCCATGAAGGAAGTAGACGAGCAGATGTTGAATGTGCAGAACAAAAACAGCAGCTACTTCGTAGAATGGATCCCAAACAACGTGAAGACTGCCGTCTGCGACATCCCTCCCCGTGGCCTCAAGATGGCCGCCACCTTCATCGGCAACAGCACGGCCATTCAGGAGCTGTTCAAGCGCATCTCAGAGCAGTTCACCGCCATGTTCCGCCGCAAGGCCTTCCTCCACTGGTGAGTGATAGAGGGTTTACGTATTTCAAGATGAATCGTTTGGACAAATAAATGTCAGGAAAGATTGAAAGTTATATGTAGTGAGTAATATTTCCTTGTTTCAGGTACACCGGCGAGGGCATGGATGAGATGGAGTTCACAGAGGCTGAGAGCAACATGAACGACCTGGTGTCTGAGTACCAGCAGTACCAGGACGCCACCGCTGAGGAGGAGGGCGAGTTTGAGGATGAAGGCGAAGAGGACCTGGCCTAGACGCCCACCCCAACGTTTTCTCCCCATATGCAACAGTTAGTTAGGGCGTGGTCAACATTCTTCAAAAGCATCATTGTAGAATTATTTACAATTTGCTTATTTATTCAATAAAACAACAGTTTTAAAGGATGGCACAGTAGTTCCTCTGAATGTCGCATAATGATAACAGTTCTTGTCCCGCCTTGTTCTTAAATGTCTGTTGTGTTCTTACACGTTCTGTTCTTCTTTCCTGCTTTCGATATCAATGTTCTTATCTTGTGTCTTTTGTTCACTCTTTTTTTCAAGTTGCAAGGTTCATTTGTTATGAAACAGAACAGTGACCAGTTAAAGGCACTGAATTTGACAAATCCTGTTTTTGATATGAAGCTTAATTGTTTTGAAGGAACTGTTCACTGTTACAATGCGTGTACTGGGATGTTATAACATCAAATGTGAAGATAGATTTTAATAAAAGAGTTATGATTTGGTGCTACATCGTGTTGTTCCTGAACTGAACTATGACCAAATTATTTAGTGCTTTCATTTATTAGCTTGAGTTAAACGGTATGTAAGCACATTTCTGTCACTGAAAAAATATATGTATATAAGAACAATCCCAAAATAATGACATGGGATATAAAAATAGTAAGAAAGTATATTTTTGTTCTGAAGTCAGCCATTTTGGCTTCATGCCCACTGAACAACTGTCATAGGATTAAAAGAGGTGTACAATACAATAGACAAAATGGCGCTTGAGCCGGATAGAAGATATTGGGTTATTATATCTGTCAGAATGTTTTATCGTGGTGTCTGTTGCTGAATACCAACTGCTATCCCTAGCTAACGTTGAGCTAGTGATTTGCTGCTGCAATTATTCAAGCCCTCCGACGACGCATCAAAAGATCATTCCACAAATGTCCATTATAAATACGACCTTATTACTCAGTAAATTATATTAAGTAATAAGGAATTCAAAATAAGACGTTGGCAAGGTGAGATACTAAGTCAAAAAATGGTGGTAATTCATAATAATGACATAGTAAAAAAGTCAAACCAATGAGTGGTCCTTTTTTTTAAGATGTTATGTCATACATTTTAAAGAGTCATAATTACGTACCATTTTTTTTTCCTCGTGTCAGAAATGGGCTTCCATATGCCATACCATTTGGCTTAGTGTCAGAGAAATTTTGGAAAAAATTGAATAATATTTGGAGTTGAGTGACTAGTCTGTACTGATCCATCTTAAGATGTTCTTAGAAGATGACATTCAGACTTGTGGCCTCAATGTAAATGCTGTTTTTTTTTCCTTTTCTCTTTGAGGCGCAGAGATGGGGACAGACAGGGAAATCGAAATTCTGTTTATCACTATCCCAAAAAAATAAAAAATAGATTATCGGGACAGTGATTAGCCATTGCGTCTGCATGCGCCGCCTTCTTGGGATCACCAAATATATATCAAAAATATGAGGAAAAAAACGACATAATATAGCTAGTCTGTCAAGAATCTGAGAAAAAATTGCGTAATTGCTGTCGAATTATTCAAAACAAAATACAAAGTATATATATTAGAAGACTCATTAATTAATTAAAAGAATTTCTTCAACTTTAATATTCCAATATCTATCAGAGAATTAGGTTGTAATGTTGAGAATAAATTAAACTACTACCCCTTATGATTTTCCATCCCACACCACATATAGCCTACTGTAGGCCTTTATCAGGACGGCAGACCTGCAACAAACAAAACTGGGAGTGTTTGTCCACCTGAAGATCCCACCTGATGAGTCGGCTGGATATCACAATGTGCCAGCGTAATTCTTGGTAATACAGTATGATGCTTTTGTGGACTGGTGGCCCTCAGACATCAATAAATGAAATCTTAGCGTGGAGCTTTCCCTGAAATGAAACACTGCTTTCTGGGATATTTCCGCCTGCTGCGGCTGAGTCAGGGAGTTTGAAAGAGACATTGTGTTATTTAATCACAACAAATGACTTCTTCTTAGTTTGCAAAGACAACTGAGAGCATTTAATAAACTGCACTGCACAGTAAGTTCATCAGTGTTTCTTCATCACATGAAATGCTATAATACGAGCCCCCAACCGAGCCCCATATGATACCCTACGGCAGGGATGTCCAAACTTTTTTAGGGCCACATACATAAAAACATACGAAGGGCTGGGCCACTCACTCGTTAAGTTAGCAAAATCAATCAAACGTATAGGTACATTATTATAATTGAAAATGCTTTAAGAAAAAAACAGCTTTCAATTAACAGGGGTTTTATTATTTTCATTTTGTTACAAAAAGTGTTTTCAGCTCATCCCTTAAAATAGAAGCCTCAGATTGCTTATAATAAGGGGAAATAGGAAGGGTACATTTCAAGCTTGTTATGCAAATAAGTTATTGGGCTTTTTTTGATCAACTAAGATTTCTTAGAAAATTACAATATAAGTCAAGCATACTCGTTTGGGCCATGTTCCATTATACTTTTAGAAATAACTGAGGGCCATTTCATAATGGACAGGAGGACGCAATTGGCCCCCAGGCCGTAGTTTGGACACCCCTGCCTATACACACTCCTCTGATCCGTATTGTGTGTTATTGAGTACATGCAGCTGTAACCTGACGTACAGATTGATCTTCTACCCTTCTTTCCTGAGTCAATCATTGACTATTGGATAAATCATCTCGGCCAATTTGTTCATTGTGAGTGAATATGATTGTGCTGAGTAAGCAATTCAAATTAAATTGATTTGAGTCTTGTGAAGCCACTGTGAAACTAGCAAAGCATTAAATGGCTACAAATAGGCTAATCATCATGAAACATATTGAAACAACAGCAAACTGCTGTAGAAACAAGTGTTCCGGTTGCAACCCTGTCTCCTAGAAATTACGTTCCCACAAAACTAAACTGCATTCTGAAATACGTTTCTTGCGAAACGTATTTCCTTCCACGTTACGTTTGTTATGAACATATCTTAAATACGTTTATTTTCTACATATCTTCTAGAAACCTATTTTCTCTCACATGACGTTTGTTATGAACGTATCTTAAATACGTTTGCTTTCTACCTATATTTGCCATTTCTTTTCTAGCTTATAATATTGATAATAGTCATTTATTAATATCATTTTAGAGCAAACTTATTTTCGCGCTGGCTGGCGGCTGACTTTTCAGTTGACCAAATCCGTTATTATGCTGGTTAATGGTTAATAATCACAATATTGTTTGTAGTCGTTTCATACAGCATTCTCAATTACGTTTAACAAGAAACGTCTTTTGTCCCACGTTACGTTTGTTCTGAACATATCTTAAATACGTTTGCTTTCTACCTATCTTTGACATTTCTTTTCTAGCTTATAATAATGATAATAGTCATTTATTAATATCATTTTAGAGCACACATTTGAAATCGACGATCGGGCTTGATATCCTATGGTTAAATTAAAATCAGTAGGCGAGGCTGTAATTTCGCCAGCTGCGAGGCAGAGTTTTAACATGCCAAAAAGCTGCTGTGTCGTTTATTGCACCTCAAACACCTCAAACTTCCTCTAAGGACAGCAGAAGAGCTCTGTGGCTTCAGGCTTGATCGCCGTTCAAATGACAGCGTTGGTTTCCCCAAAAGTGGGTGGGGCTGTGACGTAGATTTTACTCTCATCTATTATTCAAAACCATTCTATTTAATCCAAACGTCAATTACATGCCAGTGTTTTATCTTTTTATTAAGCGATTTGTTTATGTTGTTTAACTCATAGATATATATAAACATATGCTTTTATATATATCTATGGTTTAACTGGGAATGTTTTCACATTGAACCGGAAGTACGTCACTTCACTTTGTCTTCTTCGTCCCTTTTACGTTCCAGACAATGCATGGCTCAGCGTAACAGACTGAACAGCGACCCCAGGTGTGTCTACATTGGAATTACATCTTCAATACTGAAGGAAAAAACTTTGTGTTTGTTAACTGGGTTTTTAATGCAGTTGGCTTTTCTTAATGGTTACAATATTGCTATGAGTTACAGTATATATCTGAAGCAAATTATGTTTCTGAAGATGTGTAGTCAATTCCACCCTTCAATGTAGCATAAATGTGAACTCTCATTACAGGAACAATACCGGAAACAGACGTAGGAAAGATCCTCAGCTCGCTGATTGGATGTTTTAGCCGCAATGCACGTTGGGATATGGTGTTTATGCGATGTGAAATCCGAAAACATTAAAAAAAATAATAATAATAATACTTTATTCCGAGTGTTCTTGCTTTTCTCTTTGAAAGTCATCACATAACGGCATTGTAATACACGGTTCGGCTGCATTAAATATTACACATCTGCCATAGTTCTTTATTTATAGAGCCCTGATGAGAAGACTTCTGGACAAACAGGAAGAACTGCCGCCGAAACTGAATACGTGACGTGGATCATAAATATATCAACAATTAAACAACATCTTACATTTCTTTTCACAAAATACGTCTCCTTGCAGTATCAATACTAATACGGCTGACTTTTATATTTGATCCAATTGGTAGATAGGTTATATTTACACCATAACGGTGCACAGCTGATAGAAAAGGACTTGTAGTTTTTAAAGATATTACTGATTTTCTTTGAATATAAGAATGTAAATACTGAGTTGAGAGAATAGTCAGGGGATTTGGGTGATGGGAGACACATCTATGGAATCACAATTTCAATAGCTTACCATTAAATGACGGATATACCTTTCTGTCTGTGATGTTTTACAAATCAGATATTAATGTGTAGAAGTAAACATGAGAAATAATATAGCAATATCCTGTACAATTATGTAAAAACATGAATAAAACTACACATCTTCAGATGTTATACATACATAAGTGTCCTACACTAGTAATACAAAGTTATTATTAGTATACTGTGTGTACCTTGTGTGCACCGCCTAGTGGTTAAAGCACGTTATTTAATTATTTTTGTTGAATAATGTTATTTTTGTTGAATAATGTTATTTGATGAATAAAATATTAAGAGTACATACTTTCATAGGGGGAAAGTAGAAGGTCAATGATAGAAATATAGAATATAAAAAATCAAGAAGATACTGTAAGTGATCTCTACAATAAAACAGTTTAGTGCCTGATGTACAAAGATATTAATATGAGGATGTGCAAAACAGACAAACTAATTAACCTTTATTAACACATTAAACAATACTTTAGGTTTTCTTTCAAATAAGAAAAAAGCTTTGGGGGTATCTACAGATAAATATTAAGCCTGACAAAGTACTTAACGTCTAATATATTGCTTTCCTGCAATGTTAACTGTGTTGAAGCACTTATTTTAACTGATATTATATATATATTAATTATACTCTTATGTATGTAGATAGTATAAGACATGTGCAGAATTTGAGTTTAATGGTGGAGGAATACACACATATTGATAGATGTCTTGTAATGCACTGTTGAGGAACCTGTGACCCAAGTTTTTCATTAATTGCATAACTTCAACATAGTTGTGTATATGATATGTCAATAAACCTTAGAAAATCTTGAAAGGGATGTGCAAAATAGCTATTATATACAGTTTTTAATTAACTATTAGTAGAGAATAACGAGTAATGAATATACTTTATAGAGATCTGCAGATAAATGTTTAGTCTTCTCAAGCACCAACTAATATCTCTCCTGATTGTTGGCACTTGACAATCACCTTTCCCTGAATTTTACTCAGGTGTAACTAAAGTCTGCTTTAAGGGTTGTTTATATTTCACATCATTAATCAGAATCTGCAAAGTAACTAAATAAATATAGTGGAGTAAAAATACCAGGTTAACCTCTGAATTGTAGTGGAGTAGAATTCCAAAGTAACAATGAGCTGGCATGTGGGTATATATTAATGCTTCCCATTATATGGACACAAGCGATTTTCACCCATTTATTAATTACATGTTTTACATTTGTACACACCAATTTGTTTCCTATCCCCTAAACCTCCAGGGCTGTACACAGTTTAATACTGTCAACTTCTAATTTTGGGAAAACGAAAACGTCTTTTAAAACTACAATTCCCAGTAGAGACGCCATAGAACATGTTGCGAAACACAATAGCCAGCATTTGTAGTTCTGGGGGGGCGTTCGAGTCCAGTTTTGGAAAGTCTGCCGTGGTTTCGTTCCATTTCAAAGAGCTGTTTGGCGCTCGGCGTAACCTTGGCGCACTGCCACTCCAACATCCAATCCCAGAGCTTGAAGATTAATCACGGGGACAACAGGACTGTAGTCCCAAACGATAGCTGGGGATTATGGGTAGTGTAGTGTCTTCGGCCATCCTAAACTCTGATTCTTTTTTCGGATTTCATATCGCATTAACACCATATCCCGACGTGCATTGCGGCTAAAACATCCAATCAGCGAGCTGATGATCTTTCCTACGTCACTTTACAGCCCTGCCCACTTTTGGGGAAACCAGCTGTCATTTGAACGGCGATCAAGCCTGAAGCCACAGAGCTCTTCTGTTGTATACTGTCCTTTCTTCTTAGAGGAAGTACAGAAACACGTAACTCTGGATTTGTTTTAATGTTTGAGGTGCAATAAACGACACAGCAGCTTTTTGGCATGTTAAAACTATTATTTTCTGCCTCGCAGCTGGCGAAATTACAGCCTCGCCTACTGATTTTAATTTAACCATAGGATATCAAGCCCGATCGTCGATTTCAAATGTGTGCTCTAAAATGATATTTATAAATGACTATTATCATTATTATAAGCTAGAAAAGAAATGTCAAAGATAGGTAGAAAGCAAACGTATTTAAGATATGTTCAGAACAAACGTAACGTGGGACAAAATACGTTTCTTGTTAAACGTAATTGAGAATGCTGTATGAAACGACTACAAACAATATTGTGATTATTAACCATTAACCAGCATAATAACGGATTTGGTCAACTGAACAGTGAGCCGCCAGCCAGCGCGAAAATAAGTTTGCTCTAAAATGATATTAATAAATTACTATTATCATTATTATAAGCTAGAAAAGAAATGGCAAATATAGGTAGAAAGCAAACGTATTTGAGATACGTTCATAACAAACGTCATGTGGGAGAAAATAGGTTTCTAGAAGATATGTAGAAAATAAACGTATTTAAGATATGTTCATAACAAACGTAACGTGGAAGGAAATACGTTTCTTGCGAAACGTATTTGAGAATGCAGTTTAGTTTTGTGGGAACGTAATTTCTAGGAGACAGGGTTGCCGGTTGAGGCCGCACAATGTTTTGGTCGGATCTTCCTTTTAGAGCATCAAACACTTATTGAAGTCTTTCCCATGATATATTTAGGGAATACTATACTGTGACATTTTTCAGAGTTGTATTAACATACTTTAAAATGATTTTTTATAATTTTTGAATAACAAACTATGACATATGATGCAAATGCTTTTCATGACTGTGCTAAGATTTGTTCGTTAAGGACTTTTGAATGGTTTATTTATTGTGATTTTTTTTATCGACATTTATGCCATACTATAATATGACTACACTATCACTTTTTTTCTTTGACTTCTCTAATTATGTTTTTCAAAATACTATACTGAGTGGTTAAAAATCATAGTAGGGAAGGGTAAGTGAACTATTGGGGGGGGGGGGGGGGTCCCTAGGCTTCTAACAGCACACTTTCTATATGTTCCCGTGTAAGGCAAGGCAAGGCAAAGCAAGTTTATTTATATAGCACCTTTCAACACAAGGCAATTCAAAGTGCTTTACAAAAATGGAAGACATTTTAAAAATGGCATTTAAAATCAGTCATTAAAAAGAAAAGATAATAAAATAAACATTAAAAGAAAAATACATGGATAAAAGTTAAAAGTTACAGTGCAGTTTAAGATGTGAATAGTTCAATTAAAAGCAGCGGCAAAAAGAAAAGTCTTCAGCCTGGATTTAAAAGTAGTAAGAGTTGCAGCGGACCTGCAGGTTTCTGGGAGTTTGTTCCAGATATTTGGAGCATAATAACTGAATGCTGCTTCTCCATGTTTAGTTCTGACTCTGGGGACAGAAAGCTGACCAGTCCCTGAAGACCTGAGAGTTCTGGATGGTTCATAATTTAGCAGTAGGTCAGACATGTATTTTGGGCCTAAACCATTCAAAGCTTTATAAACCAGCAGCAATATTTTGAAATCTATTCTTTGACACACAGGAAGCCAGTGTAAGGACTTCAGAACAGGAGTGATGTGATCCACTTTCTTAGTGTTAGTGAGGACTCGAGCAGCAGCGTTCTGAATTAGCTGCAGCTTTCTAATAGATTTTTTAGTGAGACCTGTAAAGACACCATTGCAGTAGTCCAGTCTACTGAAGATAAAAGCATAGACAAGTTTTTCCAAATCCTGCTGTGACATTAGTCCTTTAATCCTAGATATGTTCTTTAGGTGATAGTAGGCTGATTTAGTAACTGTTTTAATGTGACTGTTGAAACTCAGGTCAGAGTCCATGACTACACCTAGATTTCTGGCTCTATCTGTTGTTTTGAACATTGCAGACTGAAGCTCAGCGCTAACTTTTATACGTTCTGCCTTGGCTCCAAAAACCATTACCTCAGTTTTATCTTTGTTTAATTGGAGAAAGTTCTGACACATCCAGTCATTGATTTGTTCAATGCACTTACTCAGTGTTTGAATTGGAGCATAATCTCCTGGTGAAATTGTTACGTAAATGTGTGTGTCATCCGCATAGCTATGGTAACTTATTTTGTTGTTTTTCATTATCTGAGCCAGTGGTAGCATGTAGATGTTAAAGAAGACACCTGGCTGTCCTTGACCACGGATATTGCTGACGGAGACGTTCACTTATAAAGAATGAAGCAATGAACTAAATCAGAGTGCAATACTGTTTGACTTTGTGCCTGAAAGAAGGACGGAGGAGGAGGTACCCAGGCTTAAAAGGTGACCGTACCCCTGAGTGCTGACAGGATGTTTTCAAAAGGGCTGAAGCTACTTATCAATTTTCTGACGGCTGCAAAACATTATCATTTTGTAATCATCAGCGGGCAGTAGAGATAATCTCACTAAAGATCAGTTGGATTGAGATGAAGGTTTCTAAAGTTTTGACACTGTGGAGGGCAACTTGTACATTTGGTCTGTTTTTATTGACTGACCCATTCTTATCTGTGGAAGAGGCATCAGATAAAACACAGATCCATATGTAATGCCGATGAAGGTAACTGCGGCAAAAAGCAGCGCATCAGACCACAGCACCATGCATTCAACAAAAATGTTAAATATAACAGCTGCACAGAAGAAATACAAACCCAAGCAAATAACTTTATTGACCTTTTTATTTTTTTCATTGCTCATCATGGGATGAATTGTGAATTCAGCAACTTGAAAGGATTTTTATTGACATATACATTGATTAAGGACTAATTACACTGATGACTCAGCAAAAGAGAAGCCTCTTGTTGGATTATGCAATCATGCAATTAAAACTAAATACAACAGAGACAAGAACAAGACACATGGATCAATAGCAGATGAGAACTGAAATGGAGACAGGCATTTATTGACAAAGGACTTGAACAACTACAGAATGCTGCATCATGTCTTTTTTGTGCGCACACAATCAGAGTTTTGTAAACTCGCCGTAAATACAAGAATGTGACATAGACTATTTGAGAGTATGGAAACATTTAGATAGTGTGAACCCCCTAACAGAGTGCTTCAAGGAGGGCAGTGCCAAACGGTTCACAATGAAATACCTCGACCCCTCCATTCTCGCAAATTTTAGGCCCATCTCCCAGCTACCTTTTTTATCAAAAGCCCTGGAGCGAGTAGTCTACGCCCAGCTGCAGTCTTTTTTAACCATGCATGGAATCCATGAAAAGTTTCAGTCTGGCTTCAAACCCATGCACAGCACTGAAACAGCCCTTTTAAGAGTTTTTAATGATCTGCTCCTAGCTGCCGACTCAGGTAGCCCAGCTGTCTTGGTGCTGTTAGACCTGACAGCTGCCTTTGACACTGTGGACCATAGCATCCTGTTGTCACGGCTTGAACAGTCCGCTGGCATCACAGGCTCTGCCCTTGCATGGTTCAGGTCCTACCTGACAGACCGTAGCTTCTCGGTACAGCTAGGTGCCTTCTCCTCTGCCAAAGCCCCTCTTACCTGTGGGGTTCCCCAAGGCTCGATTCTGGGCCCCATCCTTTTTCTACTGTTCAATTCTCACAAAACATAATATTCCCTTCCACTGCTACGCCGACGATGTACAGATCTATCTGCCTCTCAAAGCAAATGTCAAACACTCACTACAGCAGTTGATGGACTGCTTAACAGAGATAAAATCCTGGCTGAGCAAAAACGTTCTCAACCTCAACGAGAGCAAGACTGAGGTCATCTTTTTTGGACCCCAACCACCAGCCTCTCCGGTTGATATTCTGGGCTCTCTCAAAAAAAAACATCCTCCCCTCGGTCATGAACCTTGGAGTGACCTTCACTAGCACTTTTAAATTCGACAAGCAGGTCAGCACCGTAGTCAAATCCTGCTTTTTTTAAATAAGACTATTGGCCAAAACCAAGTCGTATGTATCTTTTAATGACCTAGAAAGGGTTATTAACGCCTTTGTAACCTCGAGACTGGACTATTGCAACGCTCTGTATGTGGGTATGGACCAGGCCTCAATTAAACGCCTGCAGCTAGTCCAAAACGCAGCTGCACGTTTGCTGACTGGCCACAAAAAGCGTGACCACATCACCCCAATTCTGGCCTCACTACACTGGCTTCCAGTTCGGTTCAGAATTGATTTTAAAATCCTTTTATTTGTTTTTAAAGCACTAAATGGGCTGGCTCCGGCCTATATAGCCGAACTCCTCCAGCCCTACACCCCAGCCAGAGCTTTAAGGTCTGCTGACCAGCTGCTGCTGGTAGTGCCCAAGACCAGGCTTAAAACCTGAGGGCACCGAGCCTTCGCAGCAGCTGGCCCTAGGCTCTGGAACACTCTGCCCCTCCATGTGAGGTCGGCCCAGACCCTAGGGGTTTTTAAATCTACACTAAAAACACACTTCTTCTCTCTGGCTTTCTAGTTAGAGCGGAGCACGACTCCTGACTTTTCCCTGTGTTTTTTTTAAATTTTTTATATATATCTGTTCTAATTTATTGTCTTTTATTGTGATTGTAGTACTGTGTTTTTATTACATGTACAGCACTTTGGCTTGACCAAAAATCGCTTTTAAATGTGCTTTATAAATAAAACTTGATTTGATTTGATTTGATTTGATACCTCTACAAATATTTGATGGATTGTTATGAAATGAAAGGCACATATCCATGATGCCCAATCAATGCATTATTTTGACTTTGGTGACCCCTTGACCTTTTGACTATCCATCAGGTAGGTAGTCAAAATCTGAAATAGACGTCCATGATTCCCAGAGGATACATCTTTAAAACCTGGTCCACTGAATTGTATTCTATAGCATGGCATTTTTATCTGTGTGAATTGTATAAATAACTGTGAACATGATGCCATGTCGACATGGGGAATTATCTTAAAGCACTGCTGTTGCCTGAAGAGTCTACTTCCACTGAGAGGGAAATTGCCAATATTCTCTGAATTGCTGTGACTTAAAGTCACTTCCAATCCTGGAACATTTAATTATTGATTTTCAGCGCATGCAATGAAATCATCTTTGAAAGTTAACCACATAGTATGAGTCATAGGCTTTGAAACAAATATGTTACGATAAGATTTGTCGCCAGCCCTTCAACTTTGTCCATTTGAACAGTGACCCCTGTTGGAGGGGACTGTTGAGATGATCAAATAGGACCACAAAACACAGGACTGAAGAAAAGTGGTTCCAGTTTTCCAGCAGTCAGTTCATCTTCCAGTGAGTTTGACAACCTGTGATAAGACTTTAAAGTTGTGTGTGCTCTACTTACATTCCCTTTGGAGGATGTGTGTGTGTGTGTGTGTGTGTGTGGTGTGTGTGTGTGTGTGTGTGTGTGTGTGTGTGTGTGTGTGTGTGTGTGTGTGTGTGGTGTGTGTGTGTGTGTGTGTGTGTGTGTGTGTGTGTGTGTGTGTGTGTGTGTGTGTGTGTGTGTGTGTGTTTATGTTTATTTTAATTAAACATCATGGCTCACTTGTGTAGGAGAAATGTGAACATATGTTTATAGCTGTTGTTTGTATTGTTCTCTTGTTTCTTATGAGTGGAATTAGTTTATAGGCACATGGCTTCATTTTTTTATCGTTTCCCTTTTTAATTTGTAACGTTATTCCCTTTGGTTTTGGTTTTTATACTCTTAAGCTGCTGTAACAAGTATGTTTGACCGTGGGGGAATAATTCAAACTCGTATTTTATCCTACATTACTTGATCTATTTCAATTGAATCTCATCCGAAGGACACTGAGCTGGGACGTCTGATAAAAGTCCTCTACAAAGTAGCAACATACAGTTGAATAACATTGTGCTGCTTTCTCAGATAGAATATCTATGGATGATTCACAGTGATCTATATGAATCACATCCAGCATAGGAAAATATTATTTATCAACCTGAACATGCACCACTTTACCAGGAACTTTTATTCTCATTACGTCTTTGTTTTTTTCTTCTTAAAACTGTTCATGGTTTATGAACCAACACCTCCACCAAGTGACTTTACAGTGAACTGCATGTGGGATATAAAAACTGTACATAATGTGTTTTTGGTCATGAATAGCATCTTTTCAGTCAAATTAATTATACACTTGTTCAATACAAGTCACTACAGCATTTCAAACTGAACTGTGAATAAATGCAATGGAAAAAAAGAACCACATCACAAAACTTAGAGCTTTACATTTTTATAAGACTTATAAAAAAAGAAAAAACATAACACATTAATAACCAAGGCATGTCATACATTGTGTTTTTTCTTTGTTTCTCTGAGGATTATTTACAAACAGGCTTATTTACATATAGCAATGACTCAGAAATGAAAAAGCTACATCGTCTAGCACGAACAACCAGTTAGCATAATGATAATATATTTGTTATGTACAATGTAACTGGCAAGGCTAGAGCAAGAAAGAACATAAACAAGTCTGCAAAAGGTTTAAATAACTTCAAGTATCTGTCATCTATTTCATGGAGGTTTTAGTCCAATGGGAAGCAGATTTTAAGCGACACCGAAGATAAACCAAAAATGTGGTGGAGCTGCAAACCGTGTAGTGTTGCTGGGACAGGACAGGTGGAGCTATAACCGATGGAAAGGACATCACAGACAATGCAATAAACGTGGAGACAGAACAATCACGTCTGTGATAAATGCCCACTTATTAATAAACTTCTAACACAACCATGGGAAATCTCCTCTCTACATATAAAGTGATATCCAGCTTATTGGCCTATAGCACCTTTTTTACTGCTTTGAATAACAAATGTGCAACAGGCAGAAAAAAAGACAAAAACAAAAGGAAACAACTGTTCCTCTGGGGAAAATGAGTCGAACGCAACAGGTTTCCAAACAGTCCTCATGTTCCTGGACTTTGTATTTGAACAAAACATCTTAGGTATCCAAAAGTAACTTCACAACATTCTGCGGCCTTTTAATTGTCTCTCTAATGAAACTCTGCGTTCCACTTTAAATTTAAACTTCATAAAAACTGCAATACAGCAACTCATTCCTCCACAAGTACCTTACATGTAAATGATGGTCCAAATATAATAAAACCATTGTCAGAACTACAGTCAGTTGTATAAGAAGATCTGGTTAGTCTTAGCAGTAGTATTGCCTACTCTAGTTATATAGTCACTATTAAGAAACATGTGGCCCCAGCACGGGCCATTTGTCCTATTAACGTCTCCAAGCGCATGGAACACTAATGCTACTTCACGACGTTCAGCAACACTGTGAGGCTCCACTGCCTCCTTTGATTACATTTCATTTTAGTGTATGCGTTTTGGAAGGAGATAAAGAAATTGTCCATGTACAACAAATCACGAGCAAGTGTCATGGTCTCTGAAGTCCCCCAACGCAAGTCTCAAACGGGACCCGTCACAGTGCTCCGCTTTTGACAAGTCCCTCAAACGAGGAGCATTGTGAAGACTCTAGTGTCATCTTTTTAAGACCTTAAAGTAGAGCAGCAAAAAAAGTGAATTCAGATTTCTGTTCTTGTGTGGCTCAAATAAAAAAACGCCATCATGTGTCAAATGAAAAAGCCGTGTCAGAACCAAACCGGGCTACGAGAAGTGAAACTTTTAGGACCGTCCTCTCAAGACTAGTGCATTTCCTGGGGAGCAGGGTACCATTTGAGAATCTGCTCTGATGCCTCCCCGAACCCTCTCTCCTCTCAGCAGACAATGAGGGCCAGGGGCTCGATTTCCCGACGCTGGTTTTTCTTCAGCAGCTGAATGCGATTGTGGCAGTAGAACTTGATGGCCCTCCAGTCGCGGTGGTTGCTGACCAGCAGGGGGCACTGCTGCAGGCAGCGCTCGCAGTCAGCCTTCGCGGGGACCCGGAGATCCGTGATGTTCTGGGTGAGGTGCTCCTCGACCGCAGCCCGCTCCGCCTCTGACCAGGGACGCTTCAGGACGCCTCGCTTTCCTACACAGGAGAGATGAGAGGAAACTTGAACATGTGTGTCAACAGCTTCTGTCATTTTACACGATGCAAGTGATACCTCTCATTGACCCCCACCACTGCTCACAACCTACATATATATATATATATATATATATATAACTTTAAGATCTGCTTTTTAGATTCCTGCATAGTTTCCTAATACACATTATCATCAGTCTTTTTTTACAGAGACACCTCACAGTGTTTTATGACTTGCATACCATGGCCACTTGACCTTGAGTTCAGATGTTTCGTAGATTTGGTTTAACTAGATCAACCAGCTCACCATTTAAAGTGAATTTAACTACTATACGCTATAGTTGTATTTATGAGCATTGTTATAGTATAATATGTCATTTAAAAAGTCATAGAGTCAAAAGTCAAAGTATAGTGTGTCATAAAAACTATATTTGTATTACTTTTTTCCACACACAAATATATTATTCTATTCTTTTCCACTTTTTTCAACATTATAATTTGTATTGAGTCTATTTTGGGGTTATTTGGACATAAATGCAGTGTACATTTAAATATCACATGTACTTTATATTTATTTACATTCCTTTGTTTTTGGTAAATCATTATTTGGCAACTACACCTATTATTAAAACCTTAACAAACCTGATTTGGGCTGTCCTGAGTCCCGGCTGTGGTGTGCCCGTTCTCGCAACTATATTTTAGCCAGCGTGGATCACAATATGTGAATATATTAACTCCAAACGCATCTGCTGCTGCTTGAATTTCTAATTCTGTTGCCCAACTGCCAACCCTCACGCATTTTGGATGTGCTGAGGTATTCTGACATGGAGGAGGTCAAAATACGCTCATAAGGCACAGCATTGCTCTGCATTTGATGAACCACTGCATGCCTAATTATTGTGTGATGGCTTTGTGTACCACACACAGCTTGACTCACTGCTCTAAAGAAACAGTTTCCGTCACCCTCTATTTTTTCATTGAGACATGGAGCCCCTATCAAACCAATTTGTGTAGACACAACATCTACTTTTTCTGACTGCACATGTAACTGCTCACAAAGAGCTTGTGCAAGTTGATGACTAAGAGGATTAAACTGCAGTCGTCCACTTGTTACTTCTTTGACAAAAGCAACGTCTGAATTAACTGCGGTAAACATCACTCTTTTTAAATTTTTTGCAAGCAGAAGATCCCTTACGAGTCTTACGCTTTGCACCCATCTGAATGTTGGTGCAGCCAAGTGTGGACTGAATAGTTGAACTACAACCCAAATCAGTCTCTGTCGTTTTGGGAGTCACTCTTGGACCCAAAGACAGATTACTGCTTTCAATTGGGCCTATTTGAGTGACTCGAACACCAGCGATCTCAAAATGTTTTTGAGACTCAGAAGATCCCTTTGGAATGTTATGCTTTGCACCCATCTGAATGTTGGTGGACTGAATAGCTGAACTACAACCCAAATCAGTCTCTGTCGTTTTGGGAGTCACTCTTGGACCCAAAGACAGATTACTGCTTTCAATTGGGCCTATGTGAGTGACTCGGACACCAGCGATCTCAAACTGTTTTTGAGACTTCTTGAGGAACGCTGCAAATGTCCATATGTATTCAAACACGTGTTCAAGGCCTCTGAAATACAGAACAACACTACGCCCCTCGCCATCGCTCTAACATTTGTAGGAGCAAAAACGCTTTGATGGAAAGGCTTCAGTAAAAATGGATTGTTAAAAGTCATTGCTTGGTGTTTTTAGTTGGTGGAATTTGAGAACTGTAACAGTATTTTTAATTTGTAGAATTGTCCGCAGGATTGCAGTTTTTGTTTTGTTTTATTTTGCCAGTCTTTTACTGAAGCATGTTACTGGGATCTGACCTGTTCTTTATCCTCCTCAGAACGTCAGATTTTGTATAAATTCACTACGGCACTAAACTAATTGATATGTTTGTGTGTTTCCACTGGGTACTCCTTAGACATCCGACATTGTGTCTCACCGAAAGACAGCAGCACTGAGAGGCCTGCCCATTTTTGTCCGATATGACACAACCAAGTTTCTTCTGGAGTGTTTGGTAAGTAATACTAACTGTAGGAAATAAACTTACATAATACAATTAATATTGCTTAATGTAGCTTAAACATGTTATGACCTCATAGCTTATGCTAATCATTTTATGCACAATACACTTTGTGTAAGATTTAATTTTGAGCCCAGAGATGCCGTGCTGTTGAGTTGCAATTATAACTTCCACAAGCTGAATGGTAAGACTCAGTAGATTGGTGCTAAAGTTAGAATCAGTGGATATGTATTTTTGTTGTTTAGTTTTCCATAGCACTCATTCATGCATATTTTACTTTTCCTCAGGACACTGACCATGAAGAACGATTGCTCAGAGGTGTGTCTGTGGCCATCCTCACCGTCATTGAAGATGATGATGCCGCCATATCGCCAAATGTGCGAGACGTGGCTGTTGTGTTGGAAGGGACCATTGTACTGCATGACCTACCAGACCTCTCTACTGCCTTTGCATACCTCTTTGGCCTACTTTATGCAATGAACATGGATTTTCCAAAGGAGATGAGGTATACCTTTGAAGCCATTCAGACTATCTTTTAAGAGCTTGGCTCTCGACGCTCGCAGCGCATAAGGTCTCGGAAAACAAAGCTTTTGCTGTGAATGTTAATGGGGAAGCCAGACATGACTTTAACCTATGTTTCGCCTGTTCTAGTGCATTGTGGTTAGTGCTCATGTAAAACCTCACAGCATTCATTTCATTTTAAGCATATAAGTTCTCTTCTGAAATAGAGAATCAAAGAATGTGTGGATGTGTAAGTTGCCAGTTCAAAAGAGGGGCATATCCAGTATTTCTACTGTTCAAGTTCATTGTTAGTGATCAGGTAAAACTTCAATGTATGTACTTGCACATGCAGTCATTTTAAGCATGAAGTCCCATTTGCCTGTGAAATTGAAATGTGTGGAATTGTGAGTTGCCAGTTGACAAGAGGCACTGGATTGTAATTGTTATATTTGTTTATTCTTAAATTCTTTGATTGTGATGTGCTGAAGAGGCTGAGGCCTGATTTATCACAATGATGCCAGGTGTGTGAATCCTATTTTGACCTGATGGATAAAAGCAGAAGCAGAAACCATCCTCAGAATCTGTGTTCAAAGGCCATCATCATTTTCTGTTTAAAGCAGCTTTGCTAGATGTTTATTATGTCAAGAAATGTCCTTAACTTGTGTTATGTTGCAAAACGTGCATTTTTTCAAATCCATATATTCAGCATGTGAAGAATGCATGTTATCAACGTCTAGCAAAGCTGCTTTAAACAGAACATGATGATGGCATGGGGTCTGCGAGACAGCGAGACACAGAGGAACTCAGCCTGAGCACACACACACACAGCTGGGCTGGGCGAGTCGGCTGACAGCTTCCATACAGCGCTGCATTGCCTGGCAGCATAGACAGGTCTTTTCTGTGTTAGAGTTTTACTCGCTACAGGGTGTACTTTGAGGGTTTGTGACTCTGCAGACCGTTACATGCAGAAAAAACCTACATAACACACAAGGGGGATGGGTAATAACCAGAAAAGCATATGATAAGACCTTTAAAAGAGAGAATGTTTTGTGTGCTAAAGTGGACAAAAATGTTCAAAATGTTCATATAATTGAATTAAATCGTAATAATCAACTGAATAAATAATGGCTCTTTTTTGTTAGTTCATTTTCAATGTCTGACATCAATGTTGATTGAAATCTTCAGCGTGACAATATCTCAATGTTGATTCAAAGACTTTTTGCTATCTGATAATAACATTGTTTCAATGTATAATGCAACGCATAATATAGTTGAATCAATGTTGTTGCAATTCTACATTCTTTCAATGTTGATCATATCGTAATTGAATCAAGGTTGATTCATTGTTGAGATTGATTGAAAATTCAATGTTCTTTCAATGCTGATCATAGCGAGCACTTTCCATGTTATTTTCAATGTCTGACATCAATGTTGATCACAATCTTCAGCGTGACAATATCTCAATGTTGATTCAATGACTTTTTGCTATCTGGGAAGGCACTGTACATCCTCACTCCCCATTGCTCCCCGGGCGCTGTACAATAGCTGCCCACTGCTCCTACTAGGATGGGTTAAATGCAGAGGCCAAATTTCACTGTGTGCTTGTGTGACCATAAAAGAGGGTTTCATCCCTCCAATTATATTCTACAGAATTGGAAAACATAATACAAAACCTTGTTAGTGATGGTGATGGTGTGGTAAAGTACATACATACATTACCTGCACTATTTGTCTGTTGTTGTAATAAAGTAAATTACAAATGTGCAAATAAAGGATTCTTATATTTTGGCTATTCTTCTGGCTTTGAATTGAGTGGAAGAAGTCCAGACAAGGAAGGTATTGATAGGCTCTGACTCCAGCAGTGCATTGGAAAGCATTAAACATAGGCCTTCAGAACAAGACAAGACATAGTACCGGAAATAGCACAAACACTTCAACAAATTTGAAGGGCAGGAGCGGTCACCTATTTCATCTGGATTCCTGCACACATTGGGGTGGAGGGAAATGATCTGGTATATGCAAAGTTGGAGACAAAGAGACAAATTAGTATGAGTATATTATATTATATTATATATATATTATATTATATATTATATTGCAAGGCTAAGATCACAAGCATCATGAAATCCCAAATGAAAAAGAAATGGCAGGATGAGTCAGTGTAATAGAGGAGTTGTTATAATGTTAGTTGGAGAAACAAGAGAAGTCAACACAATAACGTGTGGCAAATGTGAATATTGTAGCAAGCTAGCAATGACAAAACAATTGCTGAATTTTTTTGCAATTTCTAAGAACTGAAGCAAGTACTGAACAGAAACCACACAGAATTAAATATATTTTGCGACGGAGTTCAGGGGATGTGGCGTACAGGGGCAGTATTTAGGTTTTACAAACGGACAAGGATTATAACGTAGGATTTGAGGTTTTACAGTGCTCATCTACACTCTATTCCAGAAAGTGGCGGGACAAATTGTATGCAAACCGCCCCCTTAAGATTTTTTGACCAATGAGATGTCTGCTGAGGCTGAGTGACATGAATTTGGACCAATCCTGTTAATCGGGTAACGGTTGATAGCACTCCCATCTTCTCTGGTTAGTGCGTAGCTGCATCAGTACAGATTCAACCTTTGAATCGGTCGGTTGGAACATTTGAATTCAACCAAAATGAGGGAAATCGTGCATCTGCAGGCAGGCCAATGTGGAAATCAAATTGGAGCTAAGGTAAGAGAGTAGTTTAGATTTACATTTGAATTCTTAACTCATTCATTAAGTGCGTGGATGTTAATGTTCGTTTGGGCGGGTTGATTAGCCTACTTAGCAGCAATGCTAATGAAAGCTACCTACGGGTTCAACCTGTTCGAATCGTTAAGCTAAGTCATGCTAGTTTGCAGGTAATTTGACCGTTGTTGTGTTTTATTCTCTTCTAGTTTTGGGAAGTCATAAGCGAAGAACATGGCATCGACCCGACCGGCTCATACCAGGGGGACAGCGACCTGCAGCTGGATCGCATCAACGTCTATTACAATGAGGCTTCAGGTTAGCTTTGCTTTAGCTCCTAGCTATGTTGCTAGCGCCGCCGTTTCTAGGATACGGCAACAAGTCAACAAAACGTCAAGATAATAATACTTTCCAAAACAACAATACAGCTTTAAACTTATTATAATATTCTGTCGACATATATTATCCAGTCACTTCGGTTATTTTGTATTATTTATTATATAATTAGGTTGTAACAAGGGGTTAAATTGAGCGGAGGCTGAAGCCCCAAATAGGGCGATTGCTCTGGACGTCATCACCCCCGTACCGTTGTCAGAAGATATCAGAAAAAGATATGTCAAAAACGTTTCTCGTTCTTAACTATACTATATTTAGGGTCGATATGTGTTGACTTTATTTTAAAATCGGCCTTGGTGAACGTGTGTCTCTGCGTTGGTGCTGCAGCACCGCCCAGACTCCGCTGGCGGGGCGGGTGGTGCAAAGGCTCTGCGCCCAACACCACCCCGCCCGTCTTGGTAACACGGAAGCCCGTTTCTTACACCATGCATATATGCAGGGGTGCACATAACTTTTTTTAGTGAGTTACTCAGATGAGTAACCAAGAGACAGCGTTTGGTACTCACCCCACACGAAGCGTGGGTCCTCCTCAGTGTCTCCTTCACTGTCCTCAATTTACACTTCTTGCATGCTAGATGATGAAGATGCACCTCCCTGTCTCTTTTAAGCCTCCGATTGCTTTCTCTCCAAAACTTGTTGCCAAAACTGTGAAGTCCTTGCATTTCCTTAGGCCAAGTTGAAGGATCAAATACTAAGAAATTATCACATGACTTGAAGTCATATCTGATTTCAAATGTGGGAAGTAACAAAGCACACTTATTTACTCAAGTACAATTTGAGATACTTGTAGTTGAATTGAGTATTTCTATTTTATGCTACTTTGTACTTCTACTTTACTCCACTACATGTATTTAATACCTTTAGTTACTTTACAGATGTGGATGAATGATGTGAAATCTAATCAAGTGTTAAATCAGACTTTAGTTCCACCTGGAGTAATTCACAAGCTACCCTGCAGTATACAAAGTCATTCAAACTAGCTGCTCCTTTACCAGCTTTGAGAACACTTTCATGATCAATCATTATAAAACATATCATATTATTCTGAAATTGACCAATCTGCACAATGAATACTTTTACTGTCGCTACTTTCACTATATTTTGATAATACTTTTCTAATTTTACTTGAGTAACATTTTGAATGCAGGACTTTTACTGTAAACTGAGTATTCCTACACAAGATCTGAGTACTTCTTCCACCTCTGTCTGATTTCAAACTCTTCCATAACACCCTGAGTAAGTTTGCAGCTGTGTGTTTCTCACTCCACTTTGGTGTAAATAAAACTGCAGCAGCTTGACCACAGAGCGTGAACGTTGTGATCAGATGATTTTGCGCAGTTCTCCAGTGTGTGCGCGGGGCACAGAATGTGCACAGGGGAGTCTCCCACCGCAGCCAGTTGGCGGACTTTTGGCACAATTCTGTTGTTTATACCGACGTTAACCCTGTCTGTGCACACGGCGACCAACTCTGTCGTCCAGTGATCTAAGCCTGTGCCTCCTGGAAAGCTTCACAGGTCCGTCGGTTATGTCCTGCGCGGCTCACCCAGCTCCAGTTCAATCAGTCATAGAAAGATTTTTTGCAGGGAGCGAAACGGCAACGTAGCTGCTTAATGTCTTTGGGTTTTTTGACATGCCTAGTAGTTTACTCCATTGAGTGTTGACAAGAAACACGTGTAGACGAAATATGTGTTTTGTTTTGATGTTTTGAGGTACGCAAAGGCGCGTAGTGACACAAGTGACGTTACGCAATTCAGATTTGTGCCGCGCATGCGTACCTGCGTACCAGTTATGTGCACCCCTGGCTATATGTATGCCTGTGCTTAAAGCTGAGTTATGATCAGTCATAACACCGAATGTGGTTATGATCAAATTGTGTATCGTGAGATTTACAGCATACTGTAAATGCTGAGATTTCCGAACAAATATTTTTAAGCTACGCCGACCAATACAAAGCACGTACACATTTTTGTGTATATATTAATAATTGAAGATGTATATTAATTCAAGTTTAATGTCACTATTAGAAAGACGGTCATATTTGTAATACTTTTTTGTCTCATTTGGTGGCATCAATGTGCGCATTTGATACAGTAGCAGATTATGTGATGTGCGACCACGCCCGCACCTCGACACAGAGCCCCCCATAGACAATCCCAATTTAACCCCTGGCTAACCTTGTGCTGTAAGAGACTGGACTGTATTAATGCCAGACAAACTATTATAAAATATAATTGAGCGTACAATATGCTTTTTACTGTGTTTGGTCATACTTTAAGAAAGCAAAGTCTTTGATGAAAAAAGATTAACATGGTTTTGCTTGAATAATTATAATGCAGCTATTAAGAAAAAAAAATGCTTAATATAAATAATGTCGTCTTGTGTTTGAATCACCAGGTGGGAAGTATGTCCCCCGGGCCGTGCTGGTGGACTTGGAGCCCGGCACGATGGACTCGGTGAGGTCCGGTCCCTTCGGCCAGATCTTTAGACCAGACAACTTTGTCTTTGGTGAGAATATGAAAATGTCTTGTGTTTTAACTTGGGTTATTGAAGTTGCCATACTGTGATTAAGCAACTGGATTAGGGCTGAACAATATATTCCAAAAAATAATTTGTCGTCTTGTGCGATATACACATTGTGAAAGGCTGAATTATTGCATTTAAGTATTTTTGAATGAGTTCACAGACTTTGAACATAAAACTGCATTACTGCAACTATCATTATTTTTTTATTGCTGCTTAATTTTTTAACTTACATTTATTAGTTTTACATAAAGCCATGCCATCGTATGTTTTCCGCATATTGTGCAGCCCTGATCTACAGTCACTCTTCACTAGGGATTGGTATCGTTAGGATTTTATCGATACCAATACTAGTTATCGATACCGGTATTTTTCGATACTTTTCAATAATTTGGTGCTCAAAATTATAGACATGATTACAAGATGTGAAGATTAAACAACAGTCATTTTATTGACATTTTTATTTATTTAATGTAACTTTTTTTCAATGTCATACCAAGCAGGTATGAGTGTTTGACAGTGTGTCTCTGGAAGGGGGGTGGTAATTAGGGGCAGTTCATAAATCCATGTAAACATGACCATTATTCAGTTAAAACGAGACGCTGCGTGCGCACCTCCTAAACCGGAAGCTTTTGCCAGTTATGTGCTAAAGCAGCCGTTAGCCCGTTTTGCTAAGTGTTGATTTAGACTCTTGGTGTTGGAATTCTGTTCCGTGTAGGTAAAATGGTTAATATCGCCTGTTAGCTGAGTTTCTTACCGTTAAGTGCATCATTAATAGGTTGTTAAATGTTAAGAAGCCTTGAGACGCTGTTTCTTGCAAGATGTTGCGTCTGACCCCGGGAGTCTCACAATAATAAGAGCGCTGTTAGGAGAGATGACGAGTGGCATTCACAGTGGCCAATCAGAGTGATAATCAAACCGGATCCATCACACGGGATGAGGGTTCCGAACCAACCAGAATTGTTTAAACTAAGGAAGTAGCGTAATTCATATACCGATGGCAGCACCATTTGTCCAGCGGCTTAACGGTATACCAATACCGTCCAATCAGGTACCGGTACTGACTTAGTACCGGTTCGCGATACCCATCCCTACTCTTCACTCTTTAACATTTGACCAATGAAGTCCTATTTAATGTAGACCCAGGATGTGCTGATGTCACAGCTTTGATAGAGTTGTGTGTTTGCATGTGACACAGGCCAGAGCGGAGCTGGTAATAACTGGGCTAAGGGTCACTACACTGAGGGAGCCGAGCTGGTGGACTCGGTCCTGGATGTGGTGAGGAAGGAGGCGGAGAGCTGCGACTGCCTGCAGGGCTTCCAGCTCACACACTCCCTGGGTGGAGGAACCGGCTCGGGCATGGGCACGCTGCTCATCAGCAAAATCCGAGAGGAGTATCCAGACCGCATCATGAACACTTTCAGCGTGGTGCCTTCCCCCAAGGTGCTTATAATACACCAAAATACTACAACATTAACTATGTTTCTTGTCTTATTTCTTGCCTTAATGTAAATCCTTCTCCCTCCCCCGACCTCAGGTTTCAGACACAGTTGTGGAGCCATACAACGCCACCCTCTCCGTCCACCAGCTGGTGGAGAACACAGATGAGACCTTCTGCATTGATAATGAGGCGCTGTATGACATCTGCTTCCGCACACTGAAGCTCACCACCCCCACCTACGGAGACCTCAACCACCTCGTCTCAGCCACCATGAGCGGTGTCACCACCTGTCTGCGCTTCCCCGGCCAGCTCAATGCTGATTTGAGGAAACTGGCTGTCAACATGGTGCCCTTCCCCAGGCTGCACTTCTTCATGCCCGGCTTCGCCCCATTGACCAGCCGTGGCAGCCAGCAGTACAGGTAGATATATACAAAAGCATTAAGAATTGTAATTTTTCTAGAGAACATAAAATGAATGTAAAGCAGGTTTGGCCTCAATATCCTTCCGTACTTCCATTGTTGATTTCTAACAATAATTGCCTCGCCTTGAAAAGGCAAACAAAGGGAGAAATTGGAACAAGCTAAATGTATTGCGCTCTTACCAGTTTGTCATGAATTACAGCACCACACGTTTTTTTTTTTTTTATCCCCCCCCCCAAAATACATGTAAATGTGATTAAGACGATTATATATATTTTTCACTTAAAACAACACATTAACAAATGCATTTTGAAATAAATCTTTATCGGATGGTGTGTCCTCCCCAGGGCTCTGACGGTTCCTGAGCTCACCCAGCAGATGTTCGACTCCAAGAATATGATGGCAGCCTGTGACCCACGCCACGGCCGCTACCTCACGGTCGCCGCCATCTTCAGAGGCCGCATGTCCATGAAGGAAGTAGACGAGCAGATGTTGAATGTGCAGAACAAAAACAGCAGCTACTTCGTAGAATGGATCCCAAACAACGTGAAGGACTGCCGTCTGCGACATCCCTCCCCGTGGCCTCAAGATGGCCGCCACCTTCATCGGCAACAGCACGGCCATTCAGGAGCTGTTCAAGCGCATCTCAGAGCAGTTCACCGCCATGTTCCGCCGCAAGGCCTTCCTCCACTGGTGAGTGATAGAGGGTTTACGTATTTCAAGATTAATCGTTTGGACAAATAAATGTCAGGAAAGATTGAAAGTTATATGTAGTGAGTAATATTTCCTTGTTTCAGGTACACCGGCGAGGGCATGGATGAGATGGAGTTCACAGAGGCTGAGAGCAACATGAACGACCTGGTGTCTGAGTACCAGCAGTACCAGGACGCCACCGCTGAGGAGGAGGGCGAGTTTGAGGATGAAGGCGAAGAGGACCTGGCCTAGACGCCCACCCCAACGTTTTCTCCCCATATGCAACAGTTAGTTAGGGCGTGGTCAACATTCTTCAAAAGCATCATTGTAGAATTATTGACAATTTGCTTATTTATTCAATAAAACAACAGTTTTAAAGGATGGCACAGTAGTTCCTCTGAATGTCGCACAATGATAACAGTTCTTGTCCCGCCTTGTTCTTTAAATGTCTGTTGTGTTCTTACACGTTCTGTTCTTCTTTCCTGCTTTGGATATCAATGTTCTTATCTTGTGTCTTTGTTCACTCTTTTTTTCAAGTAGCAAGGTTCATTTGTTATGAAACGGAACAGTGACCAGTTAAAGGCACTGAATTTGACAAATCCTGTTTTTGATATGAAGCTTAATTGTTTTGAAGGAACTGTTCACTGTTACAATGCGTGTACTGGGATGTTATAACATCAAATGTGAAGATGGATTTTAATAAAAGAGTTATGATTTGGTGCTACATCGTGTTGTTCCTGAACTGAACTATGACCAAATTATTTAGTGCTTTCATTTATTAGCTTGAGTTAAACGGTATGTAAGCACATTTCTGTCACTGAAAAAATATATGTATATAAGAACAATCCCAAAATAATGACATGGGATATAAAAATAGTAAGAAAGTATATTTTTGTTCTGAAGTCAGCCATTTTGGCTTCATGCCCACTGAACAAAGGATTAGAAGGTGTCGCTATCAATGGTTTTTTACCTTAATAGTTGGCATTTTTCCTACATAGCTAAATGGATGGGCTGTAAAACAATAGACAAAATGGCGCTTGAGCCGGATAGAAGATATTGGGTTATTATATCTGTCAGAATGTTTTATCGTGGTGTCTGTTGCTGAATACCAACTGCTATCCCTAGCTAACGTTGAGCTAGTGATTTGCTGCTGCAATTATTCAAGCCCTCCGACGACGCATCAAAAGATCATTCCACAAATGTCCATTATAAATACGACCTTATTACTCAGTAAATTATATTAAGTAATAAGGAATTCAAAATAAGAGGTTGGCAAGATGAGATACTAAGTCAAAAAATGGTGGTAATTCATAATAATGACATAGTAAAAAAGTCAAACCAATGAGTGGTCCTTTTTTTTAAGATGTTATGTCATACATTTTAAAGAGTCATAATTACGTACAATTTTTTCTTCCTCGTGTCAGAAATGGGCTTCCATATGCCATACCATTTGGCTTAGTGTCAGAGAAATTTTGGAAAAAATTGAATAATATTTGGAGTTGAGTGACTAGTCTGTACTGATCCATCTTAAGATGTTCTTAGAAGATGACATTCAGACTTGTGGCCTCAATGTAAATGCTGTTTTGTTTTCCTTTTCTCTTTGAGGCGCAGAGATGGGGACAGACAGGGAAATCGAAATTCTGTTTATCACTATCCCAAAAAAATAAAAAATAGATTATCGGGACAGTGATTAGCCAATGCGTCTGCATGCGCCGCCTTCTTGGGATCACCAAATATATATCAAAAATATGAGGAAAAAAACGACATAATATAGCTAGTCTGTCAAGAATCTGAGAAAAAATTGCGTAGAATAGTCTGTCGAATTATAAAAAAAAAAATACAAAGTATATATATTAGAAGACTCATTAATTAATTAAAAGAATTTCTTCAACTTTAATATTCCAATATCTATCAGAGAATTAGGTTGTAATGTTGAGAATAAATTAAACTACTACCCCTTATGATTTTCCATCCTACACCACATATAGCCTACTTAGGCCTTTATCAGGACGGCAGACCTGCAACAAACAAAACTGGGAGTGTTTGTCCACCTGAAGATCCCACCTGATGAGTCAGCTGGATATCACAATGTGCCAGCGTAATTCTTGGTAATACAGTATGATGCGTTTGTGGACTGGTGGCCCTCAGACATCAATAAATGAAATCTTAGCGTGGAGCTTTCCCTGAAATGAAACACTGCTTTCTGGGATATTTCCGCCTGCTACGGCTGAGTCAGGGAGTTTGAAAGAGACATTGTGTTATTTAATCACAACAAATGACTTCTTCTTAGTTTGCAAAGACAACTGAGAGCATTTAATAAACTGCACTGCACAGTAAGTTCATCAGTGTTTCTTCATCACATGAAATGCTATAATACGAGCCCCCAACCAAGCCCCATATGATACCCTACGGCAGGGATGTCCAAACTTTTTTAGGGCCACATACATAAAAACATACGAAGGGCTGGGCCACTCACTCGTTAAGTTAGCAAAATCAATCAAACGTATAGGTACATTATTATAATTGAAAATGCTTTAAGAAAAAAACAGCTTTCAATTAACAGGGGTTTTATTATTTTCATTTTGTTACAAAAAGTGTTTTCAGCTCATCCCTTAAAATAGAAGCCTCAGATTGCTTATAATAAGGGGAAATAGGAAGGGTACATTTCAAGCTTGTTATGCAAATAAGTTATTGGGCTTTTTTTGATCAACTAAGATTTCTTAGAAAATTACAATATAAGTCAAGCATACTCGTTTGGGCCATGTTCCATTATACTTTTAGAAATAACTGAGGGCCATTTCATAATGGACAGGAGGACGCAATTGGCCCCCAGGCCGTAGTTTGGACACCCCTGCCTATACACACTCCTCTGATCCGTATTGTGTGTTATTGAGTACATGCAGCTGTAACCTGACGTACAGATTGATCTTCTACCCTTCTTTCCTGAGTCAATCATTGACTATTGGATAAATCATCTCGGCCAATTTGTTCATTGTGAGTTGAATATGATTGTGCTGAGTAAGCAATTCAAATTAAATTGATTTGAGTCTTGTGAAGCCACTGTGAAACTAGCAAAGCATTAATGGCTACAAATAGGCTAATCATCATGAAACATATTGAAAACACAGCAAACTGCTGTAGAAACAAGTGTTCCGGTTGCAAACCCTGTCTCCTAGAAATTACGTTCCCACAAAACTAAACTGCATTTCTCAAATACGTTTCTTGCGAAACGTATTTCCTTCCACGTTACGTTTGTTATGAACATATCTTAAATACGTTTATTTTCTACATATCTTCTAGAAACCTATTTTCTCTTACATGACGTTTGTTATGAACGTATCTTAAATACGTTTGCTTTCTACCTATATTTGCCATTTCTTTTCTAGCTTATAATATTGATAATAGTCATTTATTAATATCATTTTAGAGCAAAACTTATTTTCGCGCTGGCTGGCGGCTGACTTTTCAGTTGACCAAATTCCGTTATTATGCTGGTTAATGGTTAATAATCACAATATTGTTTGTAGTCGTTTCATACAGCATTCTCAATTACGTTTAACAAGAAACGTCTTTGTCCCACGTTACGTTTGTTCTGAACATATCTTAAATAACGTTTGCTTTCTACCTATCTTTGAACATTTCTTTTCTAGCTTATAATAATGATAATAGTCATTTATTAATATCATTTTAGAGCACACATTTGAAATCGACGATCGGGGCTTGATATCCTATGGTTAAATTAAATCAGTAGGCGAGGCTGTAATTTCGCCCAGCTGCGAGGCAGAGTTTTAACATGCCAAAAAGCTGCTGTGTCGTTTATTGCACCTCAAACACCTCAAACTTCCTCTAAGGACAGCAGAAGAGCTCTGTGGCTTCAGGCTTGATCGCCGTTCAAATGACAGCGTTGGTTCCCCAAAAGTGGGTGGGCTTGTGACGTAGATTTTACTCTCATCCTATTATTCAAAACCATTCTATTTAATCCAAACGTCAATTACATGCCAGTGTTTTATCTTTTATTAAGCGATTTGTTTATGTTGTTTAACTCATAGATATATATAAACATATGCTTTTATATATATCTATGGTTTAACTGGGAATGTTTTCACATTGAACCGGAAGTACGTCACTTCACTTTGTCTTCTTCGTCCCTTTTACGTTTCCAGACAATGCATGGCTCAGCGTAACAGACTGAACAGCGACCCCAGGTGTGTCTACATTGGGAATTACATCTTCAATACTGAAGGAAAAAACTTTAGGTGTTTGTTAACTGGGTTTTTAATGCAGTTGGCTTTTCTTAATGGTACAATATTGCTATGAGTTACAGTATATATCTGAAGCAAATTATGTTTTCTGAAGATGTGTAGTCAATTCCACCCTTCAATGTAGCATAAATGTGAACTCTCATTACAGGAACAATACCGGAAACAGACGTAGGAAAGATCCTCAGCTCGCTGATTGGATGTTTTGCCGCAATGCACGTTGGGATATGGTGTTTATGCGATGTGAAATCCGAAAACATTAAAAAAAATAATAATAATAATACTTTATTCCGCAGTGTTCTTTGCCTTTATCTCTTTGAAAGTCATCACATAACGGCATTGTAATACACGGTTTCGGCTGGCATTAAATATTACACATCATGCCATAAGTTCTTTATTTATAGAGCCCTGATGAGAAAGACTTCTGGACAAACAGGAAGAAGCTGCCGCCGATAACTGAATACGTGACGTGGATCATAAATATATCAACAATTAAACAACATCTTACATTTCTTTTCACAAAATACGTCTCCTTGACAGTATCAATACTAATACGGCTGACTTTTATATTTGATCCAATTGGTAGATAGGTTATATTTACACCATAACGGTGCACAGCTGATAGAAAAGGACTTGTAGTTTTTAAAGATATTACTGATTTTCTTTGAATATAAGAATGTAAATACTGAGTTGAGAGAATAGTCAGGGGATTTGGGTGATGGGAGACACATCTATGGAATCACAATTTCAATAGCTTACCATTAAATGACGGATATACCTTTCTGTCTGTGATGTTTTACAAATCAGATATTAATGTGTAGAAGTAAACATGAGAAATAATATAGCAATATCCTGTACAATTATGTAAAAACATGAATAAAACTACACATCTTCAGATGTTATACATACATAAGTGTCCTACACTAGTAATACAAAGTTATTATTAGTATACTGTGTGTACCTTGTGTGCACCGCCTAGTGGTTAAAGCACGTTATTTAATTATTTTTGTTGAATAATGTTATTTTTGTTGAATAATGTTATTTGATGAATAAAATATTAAGAGTACATACTTTCATAGGGGGAAAGTAGAAGGTCAATGATAGAAATATAGAATATAAAAAATCAAGAAGATACTGTAAGTGATCTCTACAATAAAACAGTTTAGTGCCTGATGTACAAAGATATTAATATGAGGATGTGCAAAACAGACAAACTAATTAACCTTTATTAACACATTAAACAATACTTAGGTTTTCTTTCAAATAAGAAAAAAGCTTTGGGGGTATCTACAGATAAATATTAAGCCTGACAAAGTACTTAACGTCTAATATATTGCTTTCCTGCAATGTTAACTGTGTTGAAGCACTTATTTTAACTGATATTATATATATATTAATTATACTCTTATGTATGTAGATAGTATAAGACATGTGCAGAATTTGAGTTTAATGGTGGAGGAATACACACATATTGATAGATGTCTTGTAATGCACTGTTGAGGAACCTGTGACCCAAGTTTTTCATTAATTGCATAACTTCAACATAGTTGTGTATATGATATGTCAATAAACCTTAGAAAATCTTGAAAGGGATGTGCAAAATAGCTATTATATACAGTTTTTAATTAACTATTAGTAGAGAATAACGAGTAATGAATATACTTTATAGAGATCTGCAGATAAATGTTTAGTCTTCTCAAGCACCAACTAATATCTCTCCTGCTTGTTGGCACTTGACAATCACCTTTCCCTGAATTTTACTCAGGGGTAACTAAGTCTGCTTTAAGGGTTGTTTATATTTCACATCATTAATCAGAATCTGCAAAGTAACTAAATAAATATAGTGGAGTAAAAATACCAGGTTAACCTCTGAATTGTAGTGGAGTAGAATTCCAAAGTAACAATGAGCTGGCATGTGGGTATATATTAATGCTTCCCATTATATGGACACAAGCGATTTTCACCCATTTATTAATTACATGTTTTACATTTGTACACACCAATTTGTTTCCTATCCCCTAACCTCCAGGGCTGTACACAGTTTAATACTGTCAACTTCTAATTTTGGGAAAAAACGAAAACGTCTTTTTAAAACTACAATTCCCAGTAGAGACGCCATAGAACATGTTGCGAAACACAATAGCCAGCATTTGTAGTTCTGGGGGGCGTTCGAGTCCAGTTTTGGAAAGTCTGCCGTGGTTTCGTTCCATTTCAAAGAGCTGTTTGGCGCTCGGCGTAACCTTGGCGCACTGCCACTCCAACATCCAATCCCAGAGCTTGAAGATTAATCACGGGGACAAACAGGACTGTAGTCCCAAACGATAGCTGGGGATTATGGGTAGTGTAGTGTCTTCGGCCATCCTAAACTCTGATTCTTTTTCGGATTTCATATCGCATTAACACCATATCCCGACGTGCATTGCGGCTAAAACATCCAATCAGCGAGCTGATGATCTTTCCTACGTCACTTTACAGCCCTGCCCACTTTTGGGGAAACCAGCTGTCATTTGAACGGCGATCAAGCCTGAAGCCACAGAGCTCTTCTGTTGTATACTGTCCTTTCTTCTTAGAGGAAGTACAGAAACACGTAACTTCTGGATTTGTTTTAATGTTTGAGGTGCAAATAAACGACACAGCAGCTTTTTGGCATGTTAAAACTATTATTTTCTGCCTCGCAGCTGGCGAATTACAGCCTCGCCTACTGATTTTAATTTAACCATAGGATATCAAGCCCGATCGTCGATTTCAAATGTGTGCTCTAAAATGATATTTATAAATGACTATTATCATTATTATAAGCTAGAAAAGAAATGTCAAAGATAGGTAGAAAGCAAACGTATTTAAGATATGTTCAGAACAAACGTAACGTGGGACAAAATACGTTTCTTGTTAAACGTAATTGAGAATGCTGTATGAAACGACTACAAACAATATTGTGATTATTAACCATTAACCAGCATAATAACGGATTTGGTCAACTGAACAGTGAGCCGCCAGCCAGCGCGAAAATAAGTTTGCTCTAAAATGATATTAATAAATTACTATTATCATTATTATAAGCTAGAAAAGAAATGGCAAATATAGGTAGAAAGCAAACGTATTTGAGATACGTTCATAACAAACGTCATGTGGGAGAAAATAGGTTTCTAGAAGATATGTAGAAAATAAACGTATTTAAGATATGTTCATAACAAACGTAACGTGGAAGGAAATACGTTTCTTGCGAAACGTATTTGAGAATGCAGTTTAGTTTTGTGGGAACGTAATTTCTAGGAGACAGGGTTGCCGGTTGAGGCCGCACAATGTTTGGTCGGATTCTTCCTTTTAGAGCATCAAACACTTATTGAAGTCTTTCCCATGATATATTTAGGGAATACTATACTGTGACATTTTCAGAGTTGTATTAACATACTTTAAAATGATTTTTTATAATTTTTGAATAACAAACTATGACATATGATGCAAATGCTTTTCATGACTGTGCTAAGATTTGTTCGTTAAGGACTTTTGAATGGTTTATTTATTGTGATTTTTTTTATCGACATTTATGCCATACTATAATATGACTACACTATCACTTTTTTTCTTTGACTTCTCTAATTATGTTTTTCAAAATACTATACTGAGTGGTTAAAAATCATAGTAGGGAAGGGTAAGTGAACTATTGGGGGGGGGGGGGGGGTCCCTAGGCTTCTAACAGCACACTTTCTATATGTTCCCGTGTAAGGCAAGGCAAGGCAAAGCAAGTTTATTTATATAGCACCTTTCAACACAAGGCAATTCAAAGTGCTTTACAAAAATGGAAGACATTTTAAAAATGGCATTTAAAATCAGTCATTAAAAAGAAAAGATAATAAAATAAACATTAAAGAAAAAATACATGGATAAAAGTTAAAAGTTACAGTGCAGTTTAAGATGTGAATAGTTCAATTAAAAGCAGCGGCAAAAAGAAAAGTCTTCAGCCTGGATTTAAAAGTAGTAAGAGTTGCAGCGGACCTGCAGGTTTCTGGGAGTTTGTTCCAGATATTTGGAGCATAATAACTGAATGCTGCTTCTCCATGTTTAGTTCTGACTCTGGGGACAGAAAGCTGACCAGTCCCTGAAGACCTGAGAGTTCTGGATGGTTCATAATTTAGCAGTAGGTCAGACATGTATTTTGGGCCTAAACCATTCAAAGCTTTATAAACCAGCAGCAATATTTTTGAAATCTATTCTTTGACACACAGGAAGCCAGTGTAAGGACTTCAGAACAGGAGTGATGTGATCCACTTTCTTAGTGTTAGTGAGGACTCGAGCAGCAGGCGTTCTGAATTAGCTGCAGCTTTCTAATAGATTTTTTAGTGAGACCTGTAAAGACACCATTGCAGTAGTCCAGTCTACTGAAGATAAAAGCATAGACAAGTTTTTCCAAATCCTGCTGTGACATTAGTCCTTTAATCCTAGATATGTTCTTTAGGTGATAGTAGGCTGATTTAGTAACTGTTTTAATGTGACTGTTGAAACTCAGGTCAGAGTCCATGACTACACCTAGATTTCTGGCTCTATCTGTTGTTTTGAACATTGCAGACTGAAGCTCAGCGCTAACTTTTATACTTTCTGCCTTGGCTCCAAAAACCATTACCTCAGTTTTATCTTTGTTTAATTGGAGAAAGTTCTGACACATCCAGTCATTGATTTGTTCAATGCACTTACTCAGTGTTTGAATTGGAGCATAATCTCCTGGTGAAATTGTTACGTAAATGTGTGTGTCATCCGCATAGCTATGGTAACTTATTTGTTGTTTTTCATTATCTGAGCCAGTGGTAGCATGTAGATGTTAAAGAAGACACCTGGCTGTCCTTGACCACGGATATTGCTGACGGAGACGTTCACTTATAAAGAATGAAGCAATGAACTAAATCAGAGTGCAATACTGTTTGACTTTGTGCCTGAAAGAAGGACGGAGGAGGAGGTACCCAGGCTTAAAAGGTGACCGTACCCCTGAGTGCTGACAGGATGTTTTCAAAAGGGCTGAAGCTACTTATCAATTTTCTGACGGCTGCAAAACATTATCATTTTGTAATCATCAGCGGGCAGTAGAGATAATCTCACTAAAGATCAGTTGGATTGAGATGAAGGTTTCTAAAGTTTGACACTGTGGAGGGGCAACTTGTACATTTGGTCTGTTTTTATTGACTGACCCATTCTTATCTGTGGAAGAGGCATCAGATAAAACACAGATCCATATGTAATGCCGATGAAGGTAACTGCGGCAAAAAGCAGCGCATCAGACCACAGCACCATGCATTCAACAAAAATGTTAAATATAACAGCTGCACAGAAGAAATACAAACCCAAGCAAATAACTTTATTGACCTTTTTATTTTTTTCATTGCTCATCATGGGATGAATTGTGAATTCAGCAACTTGAAAGGATTTTTATTGACATATACATTGATTAAGGACTAATTACACTGATGACTCAGCAAAAGAGAAGCCTCTTGTTGGATTATGCAATCATGCAATTAAAACTAAATACAACAGAGACAAGAACAAGACACATGGATCAATAGCAGATGAGAACTGAAATGGAGACAGGCATTTATTGACAAAGGACTTGAACAACTACAGAATGCTGCATCATGTCTTTTTTGTGCGCACACAATCAGAGTTTTGTAAACTCGCCGTAAATACAAGAATGTGACATAGACTATTTGAGAGTATGGACAATTTAACCCAAATGCAATGCAAAGTTTAAAGCCATTAAATGCATTATCAAATTGTAACAGACTAAGACTATGTCAGATGATTAGATTGATACAACTCCCCTTTCTGACAATAACTGTGTACATAGCTGGAGCTAGCACCCTGTTAGCTTTGCTTAGCTCAGCCAGGAGCTAGCCAGCATCCGGCAAAAATATTTAGCCACATTAACCTATAAAGTTTACTAACTGACATGTTGTATTTTATTTGTTTAAACATAATAGATTTTATTAATCTGATCTACTACTATGCTGATTAACAGGGGAAATGTGCCAGACTATTTCCTGGCACAGTTACTACCTGGAGTGTCCGCTGGCCAAGAAATATGCTGGTAGTTGGATTTCTTACGTTTGGACAAAGCTTCAGCCATTTTCACCTGTTTCTAATCTTATTAGGCTTAAAATAGGGTGACAGTGGTCAGATCAGTTCCTTTGACGAGACTGTCCATTTTTTTTTGGTTTGATGCCTGAAATAAGCTCTGTAGTTTTAACACAAGCTTAAGGTATTTTACAATTTTTTCCTACAATAGAAATACCTTGAATAAATAACCCCCCCTCCCACCCTTTTTTGCTATCAAGTGCGAAATATGGCTTTTAAACCTCACCACACTGAACACTATAGTTCACATTAGGCTTAAAAGCAATGACACAATGTCATGTGACTGTGGTGTCATTTGTGAAGATTATCAGGTTGAACAGCACGTGTACGTTTCATTAACTTTGTTTACTAGAGAGCTCACAATATTGCAAAAATCCAATGGAAAATTCCAATGTTTTTTCAGGGAGGGAACTAGTGTGATGCTAATCTCCCGGGTTGGCCTAATAAAAAATGTCATCTCTTATTTACTGTACATGGTTGGGAAGTTCAAATATTGTATCAATCTTTTTATTTAACTGAAAACAAGAAAATGATTAAGCAAAAATCCCCAAAATGTCAAAACGTCCTTAGTCCATGAAGATATTTGCCCACTACACACAAGAAAACACTTGCTTGACCTTTGAATTCTAAGCCATTTATCACAGTAAAATCCCTCTGCTAATCTCTTTTCCTTGGCCAAACCTATGGGCCAAACGTATTAACGGACCCCTGACTGAGTGCCACAGACCCCAACTTAAGACTCACTGCTTGGTAACACTCCTGTACTTGCTGTAGAGGGTTCAGCTTTAGCTTCTATCAGTTTTTGCCTCTCATAGAACTTGGAGAATTTATTGAAGATGTTGGTAATGGGCAGAGCCACGATCAGCAGCCCACAGAGGATGCACACGGATCCTACCAGCTTCCCAGCTGGTGTAACAGGGAAAGTGTCCCCGTAGCCCACTGTAGTCATGCTAATGGTGGCCCACCACCAGCCAATAGGCATAGTCTGCAGCTCTGACTCTTGAGATTCATTCTCCACATAGTAAATGAGAGCAGAAAACATTGAAATGGCCCACAGACAAGAAAAGCAACCAGCTGCCCTACTTCACTGGAGCTGTTTCGCAGTGTAGCGCCGAGAGAGCGAAGGCCCGATGAGTGGCGAGCCAGTTTTAGGATGCGAAACACTCGCATCAACCTCAAGATCTGCACCACTTTTCCAACATTCTCGAGGTCTGTGTTCTCACTATCAGCCAGTAAAATCACAAGCTAAAGTAAAATAGAAGGGCAATAATTGACATTAGGTCGATGATATTGAGAGGGCTGCACAAGAACTTCCTGGCTGACGGTGCAACAGCCAGACGAAGAAGAAAACTCTCCAGAGAAGAACAGACACAGAGGTTCTCAAAGAAATTCAGAACGGGGTTTTCAATCTCCCTCTCATTGTGATCCACTTGATTGAAGTCTGGCATGCTGTGGACGCACATGGCAACAATTGAGACAATGACCGCACTCAGGGATGCTACAGCCATCACTTTGGCTGAAGTAGAGTAGGCTGGATCCTCAAGTCGAATCCAGATATTCCTGCGAACATCAGCACACCAGGAGCCTTTCAAACATTTCTATGTCATCCTTCAAAACTGACAGCTCCTCAATAGATGAGCCTGAACTTTGCAACTCATCACTTCTCTGATCCCAGCTCTTATCTTCAGCAAGCTGCATCAGTTCATAGAATTTTGTTGCTGCAGCAGTAGTCCAGGTGGCGCTCCTTGATGCCCCAATACTCAATCTCTTGGACGAACGACACCACGCACAACCCTTCCACCAGATGGATTTTGCCTGTGAGGTAAAAGTTGATAACGTAGCAGAAGAAACGCGGATTGCGGTCAAAGTAGTACTCCATTTCCGAGGGAGGGAGTGAAGTCATCGCAGAGCTCCAGGACTGCTTCTTTGGAGCTGCAACACAGGAGGCGACCCAAACGTGTCTGTGGGAATCGATTCAGAACGCCGTGCTCCATTCGCTGTTTGAAAACCACCAACATTGACATTAATAAAGCAATCATCGGGGGCTGTTCGGATGAAGGATTTGTCCGTACATCCTGACCAAGATGTTTAGGTGGCAGTCGGCTATCTCGGTGACAATCTCAGGGGCTTAGCTGCCGGCAGACGAAGACAGTGTAACTAGAGAACCTTACACTTTCTTCTATGTCATTTGATCACATTGACGTATTACAGCAGAGCGTCAAGCATCAAGTTGCATATGGGTTTCTGTTGCACCCCTGTAATGGAAGGTTAAACATCACTTGGCATTTGAGTTACAAAAGATTAAAGTTTCCAAAAAATAAAATACACTAGTTACACTTAAGTAGCATGACTTTATATGAACCAATATCACTTTTGTGTTGTGTTACGAACGATAGCTTCAAATTGCAGTGAAATGGCAAACCAAGGTCAGATTTGGCGTTTCTGCAGCATTTTAAAAGTAGTTTCTAGACTCTAGAGGAAAAAAAAAATCAACGGAGAGACATGAAAAAGTAAATAGTAAAGTGAAATAAAACTGGAAAGAAATTCAAGGAAATTGGATTTTACGTACAAAATAATAAAAACGGTGCACAATAAAATTACAAATAATGTCAACGGTTAAGGGAAGTATTTAAAGTGTTTAACATCTCTGCACAACTTAAAACTGGAGGAAATATAACAGCATCTCACCTGTCATGAGTTCGATGCTGTCCTGCGGCTGCTTCACTTGGAGTCCGGCTGTGACCGTGTTGTTCTCCGCCCTCGTGTTGTGGTGGAGAGTACAGCGCAGAGCAGAAACGGGACATCGATCACAGCTGGCACATTATTCCTCACCATCAGGCTGTTTTACACTACTTGAAACTTGAATGTGTCATGTACTACCGGAATCCAGGGCGCGTCTGCTCATTTAAGGTGTGCCACATTTATCACTGTTAATATTTTATGATTATTTTGGCCGAGTGCTCACTTCATTCTTTGAGGGCTACCTCGTTTGTTTTCATTTTGTTGTGAATAGTTTCTAGGACATTTGGGGTTTGCTGTGCTGTGACATTTTGTCTTAAAAAATGTGACACTTTTTTGTAAAATAAATGTAAAACTATTAGTTAACATCCGAGGCAGTACATTAATGGCAGTACATTCGATTTTTGCAAATCTAATGTGCAAAAGAAACAATCCCCACAGATTAGCACTGTTTAGCACTTGTTTGCACTTTTGTTAGCACGTCTTCATGGCCTTCACCATTTGTCAGATAATTCATTTGAATATGTAAAATACATATACAAGTTGTACAATGTAAGAAAATTGCTCAAACTAATAAGAAAACCCCCATAAAACATTTGTCGTAACATTTCAAATGCTAGGGATAAAACAGTAACGCAAGTGTCATTTAAAAAATCATTGGGGCCCACACAAGATTGAGTGTTTATTACATTATTATACTGTATGTCAGCAATAAGATCCTCTTCTGCGAGGCACTCCAAATAAAGGAAATCATCTTAAATTTAGTTGAACAGAGGACGGAGTCAGATGAGAATAATTCAACCTTAAACAAGTACTGCTTTATGAAGTCTCGGCCTGCTACTCACTAATGCCGTTTGCTGACAGTAGATGGCAGAAGGAGATTGTATCAGAGGCAGGTCACCATGGGTCACTGACATCATGATACCTAACAGAAAGAGCCACTTCAGTGCAGTTCACACTGATGGAGCCATGGTTTTACATCAAATTCAGTAATTTTCTCTGATTTTAAGAACATTTTGCCTATGTAGACGTTTTTACCCCTTTTGTGCTAGTTAAAACAATTAATCTTCACGCTAAGAAATCATAATTGGACTTTATGTGCCAAAACAATGATGGCCTTTACATTTGCCAGTGTGCAAGTTTTTAGTCTTACATTCAAATGTTTTTTTAAATATTTGACCCGGACATTGATTGCATGGTAATCATAAGGGATGCTCTGATTTATTGACCTATATTCTCCTTGTTGACGGCCATCAGCCTATCGGCAAAGAAGGTGACATTCAGCGATGGCAGTGGCCGATTTGTATCTGTTGTCTTGCATCAATTTTGTCCTGGCTGTGACGCAAAAGGGCAACAGATGTTTAGGTTTCACAACAATAATTGCTTTTTTTGCACTAGGTAAGTACTGAACATATCTTCTCATTCAGCAAGTAGTTGTATAGCAGGCTGTGTAGCAATACTTTTTTTCGAAATAGTAAAAAAAGTATATTTTTCATATGGAAGAAGGTACAAAAAAGGTTGTTTCAGAATGAATTTCAAAATAGTTCTAAAGGTCCGATTTACTTTAAAACAGTCCATTCATTCACATGACACGTAGTCAATATTTCCATTGTTTGTCATACTAAAATATATATTATAACAGTTTTAACAAAGTTACAAACTGCAAATATTAAAAACTTTGATCCAGTAGAGACTGTACTGTTGTCTCGAA
>NW_022987593.1:0-25000 GCF_902827165.1 Trematomus bernacchii | reverse complement strand
AGATAATCAAAGGGTCTGTTTTCTCACCAACAGTGAAAATGAACCCTTTGCTGGATATGGCATCAGCAAGACCCCGGAGAGCAAAGATTAAACCTAGAGAAGAGGCTGCACATTTTACATCCTTGTGCAAAGACAAGGATGGATTTGATGTGAAGTTCATAAATTCCTTCAAAGGTGAGTGACAAAAGTATTTGCTTACTATTCTTGTCATTAGCATGACAAATGTGTATTGTTGTTTAACCTCATCACTTCTCCTGACCCATCCTCTGATCTTTGTTAGGTCGAGGAGTGTTCAGCTGCCGACCCTTTCAAAACGGAGACTTCCTAATTGAATATAGAGGGGAAGTCATAACTAAATCTGAACGTGAACACCGGCAACAAGTATACCATTGTGCACTTAAGGTTTTCATGTTTGACTTTCATATAAATGGACAAGAGTTATGGTAAGTAAATATTGTAATGTTATTTCTAAATGTGTAGTTACCCAGACATACAAACGCTGCTATCTTGATGTTAAGTTGGGCATACAGTGTACATTGAGCCTTTTTTTGTCTATATGTATTTTATCTAATGCTAGTTTGCTGTGGTTGTAATACTGTTAGTTTGTAATCAGAATTGTGTCCTTGCCCAATCAGTGTTGATGCTGCCAAAGAGGACAACTCCCTAGGGAGACTTGTCAACGATCACCATGTGAACCCGAACTGCAAAATGAAATTGAACAAAGTGGATGGAAAGCCCCATCTTTGTCTTTTTGCACTCAAAGACATCAGTCCTGGAGAAGAGATAGCTTATGACTACAGTGATTCTGATTGGCCATGGAGATGCAAGGTATTTACGAATGGTGTCTTGTATCAACACTCTGCTATGTAAATCTATCATTTAACACTATGTTCACGACAAACTTAGCTCTGCCATGTCCACTATGTTAGTCACATGGAAAATTGAAATTTCAACAGTTCTATACAAAATGCTATTAATACAAAAGATGATTTTAAATGATGGCCATTGACTTGATGACCTGTTATTGAACTATGAGGTGGATATTGTGTGTTAACTCACAACAACAGGCAAGTAAAGCATTTGTGTACTACTCTGGATGTTTAGTGATTAAACTTGGTCCTTCTTCATCCACAAGATTTCCACTGAGGCAGAGACTCTGCATGAAGAAGCTGCCATGGCATCTGAGTCCCACTATGATGACATTCAACAGGTGAGTTAACCACAACTCAATGTTGGTATTAGTTACATGTTTCTTTCCAGTTATAAACCATGAAGACTGGATGTGAATGCTGAGGTTAGATACACAGGTCCTGTGTATCACTCTACTGGACAGCTTTAGACACTAAGAGGACTGTGTGTCAATGCTGTTTTTCTTCTGTTAAACTGAATGATCATACTCTTTAGATATGAAATACTATATTCAGTGTCTTTCTACCTGATTGTAATAACTCACAACAAGAGCAAGTGAAGCATTTGTGTACTACTCTGGATGTTTAATGATTAAACTTAGTCCTTCTTCATCCACAAGATTTCCACTGAGGCAGAGACTCTGGGTGTTTCTCAATCGCGAGTAAAGCTGCTTCAGAGCCACTATTTCAAGCATACTACATCATCGAGTGCCGCCGAAGTACTGTTCCAATCTCCAGCATACTTGGAATTCTACCGAGCCCGGCGTACTCCATTTGGAGAAATATCGAGGCTGCACATGAGTAGACTCCGTGGTCTTAAAATCCCCACAATGCTTTGCGCATGGACCAATTTCCCCAAATCTGTGGCGGAAGATGTAAGGCGGGGCCTCTCATATGACGCACACCTGCACACTTGCTAGCGTGTTCCACACTTCGTTTTCCGAATGCCAGGAAGTATTCTTGACTCGCTTCTGAAGCAAGATGCTCGGCTAGGACATGTGCTACCAAGCAAGTGTACTCGCGATTGAGAAACACCCTCTGTATGAACATGCTGCCATGACATCTGAGTCCCACTATGATGACATTCAACAGGTGAGTTAACCACAACTCAATGTTGGTATTAGTTACATGTTTCTTTCCAGTTATAAACCATGAAGACTGGATGTGAATGCTGAGGTTAGATACACAGGTCCTGTGTATCACTCTACTGGACAGCTTTAGACACTAAGAGGACTGTGTGTCAATGCTGTTTTTCTTCTGTTAAACTGAATGATCATACTCTTTAGATATGAAATACTATAATCAGTGTCTTTCTACCTGATTGTAATAACTCACAACAAGAGCAAGTGAAGCATTTGTGTACTACTCTGGATGTTTAGTGATTAAACGTAGTCCTTCTTCATCCACAAGATTTCCACTGAGGCAGAGACTCTGGGTGTTTCTCAATCGCGAGTAAAGCTGCTTCAGAGCCACTATTTCAAGCATTCTACGTCATCGAGTGCCGCCGAAGTACTGTTCCAATCTCCAGCATACTTGGAAATCTACCGAGCCCAGCGTACTCCGTTTGGAGAAATATCGAGGCTGCACATGAGTAGACTCCGTGGTCTTAAAATCCCCACAATGCTTTGCGCACGGACCAATTTCCCCAAATCTGTGGCGGAAGATGTAAGGCGGGGCCTCTCATATGACGCACACCTGCACACTTGCTAGCGTGTTCCACACTTCGTTTTCCGAATGCCAGGAAGTATTCTTGACTCGCTTCTGAAGCAAGATGCTCGGCAGACATGTGCTACCAAGCAAGTGTACTCGCGATTGAGAAACACCCTCTGTATGAACATGCTGCCATGGCATCTGAGTCCCACTATGATGACATTCAACAGGTGAGTTAACCACAACTCAATGTTGGTATTAGTTACATGTTTCTTTCCAGTTATAAACCATGAAGACTGGATGTGAATGCTGAGGTTAGATACACAGGTCCTGTGTATCACTCTACTGGACAGCTTTAGACACTAAGAGGACTGTGTGTCAATGCTGTTTTTCTTCTGTTAAACTGAATGATCATACTCTTTAGATATGAAATACTATAATCAGTGTCTTTCTACCTGATTGTAATAACTCACAACAAGAGCAAGTGAAGCATTTGTGTACTACTCTGGATGTTTAGTGATTAAACTTAGTCCTTCTTCATCCACAAGATTTCCACTGAGGCAGAGACTCTGGCCGTTTCTCAATCGCGAGGATATTGGCTTCCAAGCCAATATTTCAAGGATGCTACGTCATCGAGTGCCGCCGAAGGACTGTTCCATACTTGCAATTCTACCGAGGCCGCGTCCTTGGTTTGGGGGAAATTTCGAGGCTGCACATGGGTAGACTTCGCGTCCTTAAAATCCCCACAATGCTTTGCGCATGGACCAATTTCCCCAAATCTGTGGCGGAAGATGTAAGGCGAGGCCTCTCATATGATGCACACCTGCACACTTGCTAGCCTGTTCCACTCTTTGTTTTCCGAATGCCAGGAAGTATTCTTGCCTCGCTTCTGAAGCAAGATGCTCGGCTCGGCTGTGCTACCAAGCAAGTGTACTCGCGATTGAGAAACGGCCTCTGTATGAAGATGCTGCCATGACATCTGAGTCCCACTATGATGACATTCAACAGGTGAGTTAACCACAGCTCAATGTTGGTATTAGTTACATGTTTCTTTCCAGTTACAAACCATGAAGACTGGATGTGAATGCTGAGGTTAGATACACAGGTCCTGTGTATCACTCTACTGGACAGCTTTAGACACTAAGAGGACTGTGTGTCAATGCTGTTTTTCTTCTGTTAAACTGAATGATCATACTCTTTAGATATGAAATACTATAATCAGTGTCTTTCTACCTGATTGTAATAACTCACAACAAGAGCCAGTCAGGATACTCTCTATGGTGCACCTGTAAAAATTGCAGAGTATCCTGGAGTCCATGTTGAACCTCCACATTCTGCGGAGGATGAAGAGCCGCTGTTCTTCTATCAAGCTGCTATCATCTAAATGTCGGTGCTCCTTCAAATGTTTTTGATATCTTAAAATCACTCTCAGCAAAGGCTACATACATTTTGTTAATTTTGGTCCAAAGCGCCTTACAATAAACGACACAACATTGTAAGAACAAGAGCTGAGCTGGAACATTTACTTAAAATAAGCTAATCCACAGTAAGAGCTGCTCAGTAGGTGCACAACTTTAAGTATCACCTTTATTTTTTGTCAAGGTGCGGGTGTAGACTCCCTGCTTTTGTAATCATGTAATAACATAATAGCTGAAATGAAGATTGAATATTTACACAAATCTCTTGGTTAAGATGGATGTTTTCTTCTTCTTTTCTATCATTGAACACAAATGCAGATGAGAATGACAAGGAGCCTGGCAGGAGAGGGGACATGCATGAGCCACCTGGTAAATGTACACAAAATACTCTGCTACTACCAATGAGTCACTTTCTCAAGCATGGAGGTTAAACCCTGGTTCAGGTTATCGTGAAGCGTTAAAGGTTAAAGCCATGAACTGAATTTTTCCTGTTAAACTGGAAGATTTGAGTTTATCATGACCAAAAATGATCAGAATATGGTTTCCTGAAACTATATTGTTAGATGCGTCTTTTTCCTGTTAAGAAGTCATTTAAAAACATTGTGAGGACGAAATACAAGTCTCAGAAAACTTGATCCTGTTAGTACTATTATTATGTCAAATACTAACTTTAAGCTGCTTAAGTAAAAAAAGAAAACGTAACCCTACATACAGAAGAATCATTCCTGCAAGCTCTGCACAGTTAGACTTACAGATGTTTAAATATGGCAAAGAGCAAGCATTAGCATTTGATCCCTACATGCTATTGTTCAGAACCAGCACAATATCAGAAATTGGAAGAAGGAAAGCCGGAAAGACAGTTCGATTCCTTCATCCCAAACCCATTTGTAGTTATAGTTTTAGTAAGTAACATAATACATCTTAAATAAAATACGTGTTAACGTGGTTACCATTGACTGATCTCTTTTTCTGTTTGTAGAGTCTCTTGAAAATGCTGTGGAGAGGAATCCCAGGAGGATGCAAAAACAGAAGTGGTCTCCAAAAGAGGTGGCAGCAGTTTTGAGACACTTTAATGCACACATTGCCAAGGGGAGATTGGCCACGATGATAGAATGCAGACAGTGCAAAGCAGCAGAGCATCCTATTCTGGCTGGTCGCTCTTTGCAAAATATTAGAGACTTCGTCAGGAACCAAGGCACGGCTCAGAAGAAAAAAGCACTGCTACAAAAAAGATGATGAGATTTAATCGAACATGCAGTGAGGACAGTTCACAGTTAAACTTTTCATTATTATGTTACATGTAGGAGCAATGTTTTATTATAAGGATAATTACGAGATTAAAGCTGTTATGTTAGGAGAATAAAGATGAAATCATTCCGGGGGCTGAGGGGTCGTTGCAGCAGATAGTTATATTGACAGATTGGAACTGGACGGATCAATAACTCATAAACAAAACGTTGCTAAAACACAAACTAACTACCGTAATAAGGTAAACAACTATCCACAATCCAATTTCATCAAAACAACTTCACACCCGCCGCCCTCTGAGCTGGACACATCACACAGGTGTCTGTCTGCAGCCAGGAGGAGAGAGGAGGGGTCAGGGACCGTCTACAAAGTGCAACGCTGAATAAAGATACTATACTCAATAACTGCTCTGTTATAAAGCTACAAACATCACATTTTAAATCACACAATAATATACTGTTGCTTAAAATACACATGCAAGTTTGCGAAAATAGGTGGTTTTAGTAGTTTATTTGCAGTATTTTCTTCAGCATTGCACTTTGTAGACGGTCCATGACCCCTCCTCTCTCCTCCGGCTGCAGACAGACACCTGTGTTATGTGTCCAGCTTGGAGGGCGGCCGGTGTCGAGGTTGTTTTGATGAAAATTGGATTGTGGATAGTTGTTTACCTTATTACGGTAGTTAGTTTGTGTTTTAGCAAAGTTTTGTTTATGAGTTATTGATCCGTTCCAGTTCCAATCTGTCAATATAACTTCCTTGAAGATCTGCTGCAATGACCCCTCAGCCCCCGGGATAATTTCATCTTTATTCTCCTAACATAGCTACTTTAATCTCGTAATTAAGACTTTATTCTCCTATCTTTTCTTTTTTGTGTGGCCCTAATCCTCTGTCGTACCAAGGTAATGCTGGAAGGAGAGTTATATGTTTAAAATAATATTTTATTTAGATTTAGTCTTAGCTCAATTTTCATGTGAGAAAATGTTATGTGAAAATAACCATTAAACTTGGCTCATTGTTCACTGTGCAAGGTGCAATATGTCCTTTTGTATCAGCTTTTAAACGGTAATGCTCCAAGTAGATGAGCAGTCTTGTAGGGCAAATAGCATTTTGTATTAGTGATAAACCAGTTCGGTCACTTTGCTATAAAATGGTTATCGGTTCTTTTCATATCGATGATGTAATTGCAATTAGCAGTGCTGCAAATATAAGCATTTACTTGCAAATGGATTTAATTCGTCTCGGAAGACCTGCTTGTAGTATACCCCTCTGGAGAGTATTAGAATGTGGTTCTACATTTGCATGAAAACAACAGATTGCAAACAGGAGGCAAGCAATAACCAAAATACATTAACATACTTTTAAGCTATATATCTATGGTGCACTATATTGTCTATTAAAATATTACATCACAAATCAGGTATTCCTATGCTGTTGTGCAAAACATTTTGTCCGTTTATAAAAGGTTTGTTCTTGTAATGCACAATCCAACACGTTTGTGTAAAGTTATGTTCCATTTAATCATGTTAGTCCCTTTAATACACTTCAGTGACATGTTTGTGTGTTGTATAGCTACTGTCCTCACAAATAACCATTGTGTCATGGGCGGGGCTTATGCAGCTCATTATCTGCTGTCCTCATAATGAAGCATGGTGTCAGGTTGTTGTATTTTGAGTTGTGCTATGTGTATGGGACATTTGAAGTGGGATTTGTGTTGTATGGCTCAAAATAGATTTTTGATATTCAAAACATCTTTGTAAAGCTAGTGGAAAGGGGTGTCCACCTAATGATGGAAAAAACGTGTTTGGGTCAAAGTGTCCTTTTAGTTCACAAAAACCCGCACGTGTGTGTGTGTTTGTGTGTGTGTGTGTGTGTGTGTGTGTGTGTGTGTGTGTGTGTGTGTGTGTGTGTGTGTGTGTGTGTGTGTGTGTGTGTGTGTGTGTGTGTGTGTGGTGTGTGTGTGTGTGTGTGTGTGTGTGTGTGTGTGTGTGTGTGTGTGTGTGGGTGCAGGCAGCCTGGGTGCTGGTGGCTCTGGGCTGGATCTTTATTCCGGTCTACATCTCTGCCGGGGTGATCACGATGCCCGAATACCTGGCCAAGCGCTTCGGAGGCCAGAGGATCCGCATCTACATGTCCGTGCTGTCACTCATCCTGTACATCTTCACCAAAATATCTGTGAGAACACACACACACACACACACACACACACACACACACACATAAACAATGTACAATCACCGACAGAGTAGACACATTTGTATTTGTTGTGTGTCCCAGACAGACATATTTTCGGGAGCATTGTTTATCCAGGTGTCGCTGGGCTGGGACCTCTATCTGTCTACCGGAGTACTGCTGCTGGTCACTGCTGTTTACACTGTGGCAGGTACACACACACACACACACACACACACACACACACACACACACCACACACACACACACACACACATATAAGGTGGTGCATAAGGTGGTGCATAAAGAGTCCTGAAACCCTGAGAGGAGTCGACACTACTGGTCCTTGTCACTAAGTCCAGCGTTACCTCAGTAAATACCCCATTGTGTTTGTGTGTGTGTGTGTGTGTGTGTGTGTGTGTGTATGTGTGTGTGTATGTGTGTTTAGGTGGCCTGGCAGCAGTGATCTACACTGATGCACTCCAGACTGTGATCATGGTTGGGGGGTCCTTTGCACTCATGTTCATAGGTAGGTGGGACACAGGTTGCACACTGACCTGGGGCTAACCCTGTTAATATTGTGATGTAAAGTGTGTGTGTGTGTGTGTGTGCGTCTTCCAGCCTTTGCAGAGATCGGCTGGTATGAGGGTCTTGTGGAGGGTTACATGTCGGCGGTGCCCTCGGTGACGGTTGCTAACACCACCTGCCACCTGCCTCGCAGCGACGCTTTCAGCCTGTTCAGAGACCCAGTGTCGGGGGACATCCCCTGGCCCGGCCTGCTGTTCGGACTCACTGTTCTGGCTACCTGGGTCTGGTGCACGGACCAGGTGACTGTGCCGCCCCCCCCACTCTCTCTTTGGTCCATACAGAACATTTGTGGATAGCAAGTATTTAGAATCAGAATCAGGTTCTTTTACACAACTTATTCTCTTAGATTGTTAATGTTTGCACCACCATACAACAAAGCAGACTCCTTGTGGGAGTAATACATGTATTAATACATTATACATATATATATATATATATATATATATATATATATATATATATATCTATATATATATATTGAAGTATATAAATATATATGCCCGCCCCAGGGAAAAGTGCATCCTTTCCCCCTCTCTTTCCTGCAGTGTCATCAACCCTTGACACAGATACAACAGGATTAATGTGTGTGTGTGTGTGTGTGTGTGTGTGTGTGGTGTGTGTGTGTGTGTGTGTGTGTGTGTGTGTGTGTGTGGTGTGTGTGTGTGTGTGTGTGTGTGTGTGTGTGTGTGTGGTGTGTGTGTGTGTGTGTGTGTGTGTGTGTGTGTGTGTGTGTGTGTAGGTTATAGTCCAGAGGTCTCTCTCGGCTAAGTCTTTGTCTCATGCCAAAGGCGGCAGTGTGTTGGGGGGGGGTACCTCAAGCTGCTGCCCATGTTCTTCATCGTCATGCCAGGCATGATCAGCCGATCACTGTTCCCAGGTCAGTCAATTCAGCTGCCACTAACTACCCAACCAACCAACCAACTACCCAACCAACCAACTACCCAACCAACCAACCAACCAACTACCCAACCAACCAACCAACCAACCAACCAACTACCCAACCAACCAACCAACTACCCAACCAACCAACCACCAACTACCCAACCAACCAACCAACCAACCAACCAACCAACCAACCAACCAACTACCCAACCAACCAACCAACCAACTACCCAACCAACCAACCAACCAACCAACCAACCAACCAACCAGTACATCTGATAATCTGTGTGTGTGTGTGTGTGTGTGTGTGTGTGTGTGTGTGTGTGTGCATGTGTGTGTGTGTAGACGAGGTAGCTTGTGTGGATCCAGCAGTGTGTCAGAGTGTGTGTGGCGCTGCAGTCGGCTGCTCCAACATCGCCTACCCTAAATTAGTGATGGAGCTAATGCCTGTGGGTGAGTCACACACACACACACACACACACACACACACACACACCTGTTTCTCCATGTTTGTACCTGGCTGCTGAAGTAGTCTAAAGACATATTCATAATGGAAAAAACATAAATAAAATAATAATAATAACTAGAAACATGGGTTGATCAAATAAATTGAAATATAATAATTAAAACAGTTAAAATATAATAAGCTAAATGCTGGACCCCCCCCCTTTGTCTCTCTCAGGTCTGCGGGGGCTGATGCTGGCCGTGATGCTAGCCGCTCTCATGTCCTCCCTGACCTCCATCTTTAACAGCAGCTCCACCCTGTTCACTCTGGACCTGTACCACCAGGCCAGACCGGCAGCCACAGAGAGGGAGCTGATGGTGGTGGGGAGGTACCGAGACGGATACGTACATGTGTTTTACATGGGTTACATACATGTGTTTTACATGGGTTATACATTGTATATACATGTCTGTTACATGGGTTATATACATGTGTTTTACATGGGTTATATACATGTGTTTTACATGGGTTATACGTTGTATATACATGTCTGTTACATGGGTTATATACATGTCTGTTACATGGGTTATATACATGTGTTTTACATGGGTTATATACATGTCTGTTACATGGGTTATATACATGTGATTTACATGGGTTGTATACATGTCTGTTACATGGGTTATATACATGTGTTTTACATGGGTTATATACATGTGTTTTACATGGGTTATATACATGTCTGTTACATGGGTTATATACATGTCTGTTACATACATGTCTGTTACATGGGTTATATACATGTGTTTTATACATGTCTGTTACATGGGTTATATACATGTGTTATATACATGTGTTTTACATGGGTTAAACGTTTTATATACATGTCTGTTACATGGGTTATATACATGTGTTTTACATGGGTTAAACGTTTTATATACATGGGTTATATACATGTATTTTACGTGTTATATTACATGTCTGTTACATGTGTTATATACATGTGTTTTACATGGGTTACGTGTTATATATCTCTCTAGGTCGTCCTCAGACGAGCCCTCCACTTCATGGTTGGCTTTACTATGCTGATTAAGGACTGGGGGGCGCAACTCCTCTCAGTCCTGGTTTTAGTTCAGAGTGTCCTTCTCCTAGATGGATTGCCTTCCATGGCTATGAGCCCCATCTGCCCCTGCTATTTGCCCATAGCTGGGACAGTCGGTAGCACTTGGTCTTTCCAGGACTTGAACCGGTGACCTTCCAGTTGCCAAGCCAAGTCCCTATGGACTTCGCCACCACCGCATGTATATACATGTCTGTTACATGTGTTATATACATGTGTTTTATTTGTTATATAAGTGTTATATACATGTCTAATACATGTATGTTACATGTGTTTTAAACCTGTCCTTTCCATGAGTTATACACAGGTATGTTACATCTATTATATTCATGTGTTATACATGTGTTATATTTGTTATATACATGTATGTTATATGGGTTGTATACACGTCTTTTACATGTGTTATATTCATGTGTTATACATGTGTTATATTTGTTATATACATGTATGTTATATGGGTTATATACATGTGTTTTATATGGGTTATGTGTGTTATATACATGTATGTAACATGTGTTATGTGTGTTAATGTTAGGGTGTTCGTCCTGGTCATGGTGTGTGTGAGTCTGATGTGGATTCCCGTCATCCAGACAGCCAACAGTGGACAGCTGTTCGATTACATCCAATCAGTGACCAGCTTTCTGGCTCCTCCCATCACCGCGGTCTTCCTGATGGCCATCCTGTGGCCCCGTGCTAATGAGCAGGTAAACAAACACACACACACACACACACACACACACTCGCCAGTTTGATATAACTCTGCCGATGTAAACTACCCTTTCTGGAACTCTGAGAAGATAATAAAGCAAAAAGACAACATGGGTCGTTTTAGAGTCAGTAAGGAGGAATTATTTTCTTTACTTTATTTTTAAAGTTCCTAAGTTTACTGACATGTCCAAACTGGTTCCACATCTTGGTCCCCAGTAACCAGTGAGAACAGAGGAAATGTTCTCCAGAGGTTCTCTTGTGTAAAGTAAACCAGGGTTATTGTTCTACTTGATATAGTGTTATAATGTCCCCAGCCTCAGTGACTCTTTAATGTGTCCATGTGCTCCTCAGGGTGCGTTCTGGGGTCTGATGGGGGGGCTGCTGGTGGGACTGGTCCGGATGGTTCTGGAGTTCAGTTTCAAAGCTCCGGCCTGCGGGCAGCCTGACGGCCGGCCTGCGCTCCTGGCTCAGGTCCACTATCTGCACTTTGCCCTGATCCTGCTGGCTCTCACCTGCCTCATCATCGCTGCTGTCAGCCTGGCCACGCCCCCCATCCCTGAAGAACATGTGAGGAACATACATCCACAAACATGTACTCTTTGTGACCTCACAGTGTGTTTGCAGCTCATAGAGTCCTGACCCCGGACATGTTGAGACCCCCAAAGAGTTCTGATAGAAATGTATAGTAGGGCCTCCAGCACATAGAGACTGCTGGATGCTAACCTGCATATGTTGGGACATTTACACAGTTAGCATCAGTTGTGTTAATTTAGCATGAATTAGCATTATCAAATCAAATCAAATCAAGTTTTATTATATAGCACATTTTTAAACGATTTTTGGTCGAGCCAAAGTGCTGTACATATAATAAAAATACCCTACAGTAAAGACACTTTACAGCAAATACAACAGCACATTTTGTTCAGAATATCAGTATGAGAAAACGACACCCTCTGTCCTTAGACCCTCTGTCCTTAGACCCTCTGTCCTTAGACCCTCTGTCCTTAGACCCTCACATCGTACAAGGAAAAACTTCCAGAGAAAAACCCACATTTCAAAGGGAAAAATGGGGGAAACCTCGGGGAGAGCAACAGAGGAGGGATCCCTCTCCCAGGATGGACAGACGTGCAATAGATGCCGTGTGTGAATCGAAGAGATAATACATTTTACAGCGTAGGTAGACCAAATGTTTGGAAATGCATGTGTCTATAATAAGAGATGAATCCAAGAAGATGTCAACAACAATCCTGTGGGAGCCATCAGGGAAGCAGCATGACGAGACCCAGGCAGGACCGCAGAGACAGGCCCAGCCACGACCCCGAAGTCCACGACTTAATCCAGAACTCAGGATAGAGGATCCAGGACACAGGACCACAGCAAGAGGATCAGCCTCGACTCCGGATCCCGGCGTAGATATAGACACAGAGGGGGAGGCTGGGTTAATCTGAACATGAGAATACACAGACACAGACAGACAGAAGAACAAGCACTCCCTTAGGATAGGTTGAGGGGAAAGGGTAGCAAGTAAGAGAGTAAGAAACAGAGGTGGAGAGGCACACGCAGGGAGCAAAGTCCCCACTGGAGCCTTAGTTGGAAATGATGAGAGGTAGGGAGGAAGCTGTGAATACGGTCATAACACTCCCCGGCCTGGATAAGCTTCTCTGCAAACCTGTTTCCCTCCAATAAAACCTTGAGAGGTCAGAGAGGGAAAAGGTTTTTGATAAAGAGAGGATGGAAAGAATCGATTACAGGAGTATAGAGTATGAGAAGTAGAGAGAGAAAAGGTGAGTAGTAGTAATAACCTTATTTTTCAATATAAGATCCAAGTTTTTAGGATTTAACCTCTTAAGCCCTCAGCCTGTTTTTCAGGTCTCAGGCTCGAAAATGACATTCCCAGAGCAAATGACCATATCTTCCCTTCTGAAAGGGTTAAATTAATAATCTTTTTTCTCAAAGTAATGATAACCTGTGAGTTGGATGTAGAAAAAGTCAGAATCAATATAGATGTTTTTTATTTTAAAAGAAAATTCAGATTTTACATAGTAAAAAACGTATAAAAAAATTATAGTGTCCCGTCCAAATATTCTTTTTTACTTATAGTGAAAACTACCCTTGGATGATGGGTTAGTAGACTAAAAGCTTTAGGAATCCAAAGTACAACATATAATAAGTACCCTGTATCAAGATTGATGCAAAACAAGTGAAATTTGACCTTTTTAGAGAGATTTAGCCAAAAACCCCACTTCTGGGGTCATTTGGGTGGATTTGGACCTATCTCTGGCCCCCCTTGCTCGATTTTGATGAATGAAATCTCTTTATAACCGCTAGAGCCAATGATCGAGGGAAAGTTATATACACACCAAAACGTTACAAATAAGGAGTGAGAGGACGCGTTACCAAAACCGAAGCTGCATACACTCTGGTGGCTACCATTAGCAGCTAACTTTTCCGCTCCGATTTTTACATAAAATGGAATTATTGGATTATAAATAATTTCTTCAAAGGCACGGTACATTATCAACCTATGGATCAACAGTTATAAGCATTTTTATTTCTTTCGTTTTATATGCCATTGAACACGTCTTTGACCTAATTGACAGCTACGGTGAGACGATCCTGCGTAAATGCTCCGTAAAGGTACGTGTTGTTGATGTCTGTGTTTGCTTCCCCTGTCGCAAGTTCGGATCGCTCAGTGATTGATACTATACCTAAATAATCAGTGGAGGTCTCAGCTTTAATAGGCTATATTGTATGTGCAGCTACGATAAGTAATAAGGTATCTTTATCTTGAATTGTGTGCCGCAGTGCGTTAGAATGTTTTCGCTCAGGGTCATTTAGAGACGCTTCTATGAGGACTTGTGTTTTGTTTTGGTAAAAATGGTTCATATCTTCAGTTAGCTGAGATTCTTCCCGTTAATCTGGTGCTACACATTAATAGTTTCATTAATGTTAAGAAAGCCCTGAGACATTATCTCGAAAACAAAACGGTGGGAGGGGTCCAATGGGGGGACCGCCGTGCTTAAGAGGTTAAGTGAAAGAGCAAGAACCAAAATGTAGGTGAAGAGGCACAGCGTATCTGCGTCAATGCACTCTTATTAGATTATTATATCAGCTATAAGCTTTATCAAAAAGGAAGGTCGTAAGCGTACTCTTAAAACGGATAGCCTATCGGCCGCCCGAACACAAACTGGAAGCTGATTCCACAAAAGTGGAGCTTGATAAGAAAAGGCTAAAAGGCCAGAGAGAAGAAGTGAGTTTTAAGTGTTGATTTAAAAAACCCTAGGGTCTGGGCCGACCTCACGTGGAGGGGCAGAGTGTTCCAGAGCCTAGGGCCCGATGCTGCGAATGCTCGGTGCCCTCGGGTTTTAAGCCTGGTCTTGGGCACTACCAGCAGCAGCTGGTCAGCAGACCTTAACCTGTGAAGCCCGAGAGACCCCGGTACCGGGGCACTGCAGCAACATCTTGCAGGAAACAGTGTCTGAGGGCATGTTCATTTAATAACTATGAATGTTTTATATCCATGTAACGGGAAGAAACTCATCCAACTGATGATTTTTATTTTTTTTCAAAAGAAAACCCACAATGCTAACACTGAACCTCTGAATTAGCAACGAGCGAAAATGCTAACAGATTACTGCACTGAAAATCACTCACAAAACCTTATTATTTATCTTTTCTCCACATCCATGACATCGTTTCACATCGTGAGGTGACACAGAATCGATGGGTACCCTCATTATCACTGAATTATACAAAATCGCGATGTTCTAAACAAAACAGACATCAAAACATGTGGCGCTAGGTAGCTAAATATGCTAACAAGGTTACCTTGGCTCTGTAGTCTCTCCAAAGTGGTCTTCAATGGCATTAAAACGATAAAAACGCTGCTGAAGTTAATCCATAGGTTAATCCAATGTGTCTGTGTCCCTTTGAAATGATTTCTGATAATCCATGAGCAATGAGACGGATAATCCATGCTTTTCCGTTTCTAGATGTCAGAGCTGGAGTGTCGCTTCACTCTAATACAAAATTACATGCGCAAAGCCCCCACCTTTTTGTTTCACAACGTGTGTGTGTGTGGGACTCCCCCTTCGATTCTATTGGCTCTAACGGTCAGAAAGAGGTGTCAACCATCAAAATCGAGCAATGGGTTCCAGAGATATGAAAAAAAAAACATTTCCACCCAAATCACCTCAGAGGTGGGGGGTTTTTGGCTAAATCTCTCTAAAAAGGTCAAATGTCACTTGTTTTGCATCAATCTTGATACAGGGTACTTATTATATGTTGTACTTTGGATTCCTAAAGCTTTTAGTCTACTAACCCATCATCCAAGTAAAAAAGAAGTTTTGGATGGACACTATAATTTACAGTTTTTTACTATGTAAAATCTGAATTTTCTTTAAACTAAAAAAACATCTATATTGATTCTGACTTTTCTACATCCAACTCACAGGTTTATCATTACTTTGAGAAAAAATATTATTAATTTAACCCTTTTAGAAGGGAAGATATGGTCATTTGTTCTGGGAATGTCATTTTGGAGCCTGAGACCTGAAAAACAGGCTCAGGGCGACTTGGTTTTAGCCAATAGTCGTATTTTTAAAAAGCAGGTCTTGACTACAGTGCTGACCTGCTTATCAAATTTAAAAGCGCTATTGAAGGTCACTCCAAGGTTCATGACAGAGGGGAGGATGTTTTTATTGAGGGAGCCCAGAATATCAACCGGAGAGGCTGGAGGTTGGGGTCCAAAAAAGATGACCTCGGTCTTGCTCTCGTTGAGGTTGAGGAAGTTTTGGCTCAGCCAGGATTTGATCTCTGCTAAGCAGTCCATCAGCTGCTGTAGTGAGTTGGCATTTTGATTGAGAGGCAGATAGATCTGTACATCATCAGCATAACAATGGAAGGGGATGTTGTGTTTTGTGAGAATTGAACCTAGGGGCAGTATGTACAGTAGAAAAAGGATGGGACCCAGAATCGAGCCTTGGGGAACCCCACAGGTAAGAGGGGCTTTGGCAGAGGAGAAGGCACCTAGCTGCACTGAGAAGCTACGGTCTGTCAGGTAGGACCTGAACCATGCAAGGACAGAGCCTGTGATGCCTGCGGACTGTTCAAGCCGTGACAACAGGATGCTATGGTCCACAGTGTCGAAGGCAGCTGTCAGGTCTAACGGCACCAAGACAGCTGGGCTACCTGAGTCGGCGGCTAGGAGCAGATCATTAAGAACTCTTCAAAGGGCTGTTTCAGTGCTGTGCATGGGTTTGAAGCCAGACTGAAACTTTTCATGGATTCCATGCGTGGTTAAAAAAGACTGCAGCTGGGCGTAGACTACTCGCTCCAGGGCTTTGATAAAAAAGGTAGCTGGGAGATGGGCCTAAAATTTGCGAGAATGGAGGGATCGAGATTTTTCTTTTTAAGTAGTGGCTGCACCACGGCATGTTTGAAGGCAGCTGGGACACATCCTGAGGTAAGAGAGGTGTTTAAAAGTAATAAAACACTTGCTCCAACTGAATCAAAAACATCTCTGAGAAGGCGAGAGGGAATGCTGTCTGAGGTGCAGTTTGTCGGCCGCAGGTGCTTGACTACATCCGAGAGAGAAGAGAGGGATACAGGCTCAAAGTGGTCGAGGACAGCAGGGCACAGAGAGGGATACAGGCTCAAAGTGGTCGAGGACAGCAGGGCACAGAGAGGGATACAGGCTCAAAGTGGTCGAGGACAGCAGGGCACAGAGAGGGATACAGGCTCAAAGTGGTCGAGGACAGCAGAGCACAGAGAGGGAGCAGGATCTGGGGTAGCACTAGTGTGGGCTAGCCTAAGAGCAGATACTTTTTCAATAACATTTTTAAGAAATGTATCACAGAAAGTCGATGGCACAATTGGAGAAGCATCACAGGGATTAATGATAAAAGAGAAATGTGCTCTGTTTCGGCTGCTTTGACTGCCGTCTGGTCAGAAAGGCAAGCACCAAGGATTTATAGGAGACATGGAGTTTATCCTTTTTCCATTTTCTCTCTGCACGCCTGCAAGCGCGTCTGAGAGCACGAGTACAGTCATTGAGCCACGGCTCTGAGAGAACTTTGGTGCGTCTAAGCGTAAAAGGAGCAACAGAATCCAGTATTAGTGTGCATGTCGAGTCAAACATGGAGATAAGCTCATCAGCATTAAGAGCACAGTTCACCTCTAATTTACAGATCGGAGAAGCATTAAAACATCAGAGAACTGTGAGGCAGTCAAGGGGTTAATCGAACGCAGACGACGCGCCGGGGCACGTGATTCGACTCCTGAGGAAGGGATGGAAGTTGTAAACAGAACCGGTAAATGGTCTGAGATACGCGTTGCTGCACATATTTCATCCACAGAGACAGACAGTCCAAACGATAATACTAAATCTAAGGTGAGTCCTTTATTGTGTGTTGGACCAGCCACGGACTGAATAAGACCGAAAGAATCGAGAAGATTTAAAAAGTCCCTAACCAGAGGTTTGGACTCGCAGCACACATGGACATTGAAGTCTCCGCAAATCAAAACACGATCATATTTCCATTATAGCCTAGGTGGGCTGTGGCTTGACTGATTTGGACAGTTCTGAGGGGTCCTGGGGGTTATTGAGGACGCTGACTCCATTTCTGACATTGTTCAGGGTCTCAGTGGACTGATTTTCATTAGTTAAATGAATTTAGGGTCAATGTAGAAGATTTAGGGGGTCATTTGGACGGATTGCTTGTTTATTTGAAAGTAAATTGTCCACAGTAGAGGTAATGATGTTCATCCTGTGCTCTCTGTATCTAATGGTCCCAACACTACTCATGGTAGTCAGAAATCAGTGTGTGAATAAAGACTCAAACTTTAAGCTGCTGTATTGTATTTCTCAGTCATACAGAGATACTGTCTGCAGAAAGACCCGGGGTAGAGTTTGGGTTGCATCGTGAAACACAGAGGGAGGGGGCGTGGCGTATCAGGGGGTCCTCAGGTCAACAGAAGGTTGAAGGTCAAACTGTTGGTGCACATAGAGTAACTGATGTTCTTAATGAGGACGTGAAGCCTGAAGAGGTTAACATTAGAAGGTATATTATTAAAGTGAGCCCCTCTCTCTGCAGCTCTACAGGCTCACCTGGTGGTCCAGACACAGCCAGGAGCCTCGCCTCGACCTCACAGCTCCCCAGGTGACCTCTGGCCCGGTGACCTCTGGCCCGGTGACCTCTGGCCCGGTGACCTCTGACCCGATGACCTCTGACCCGGTGACCTCTGGCCCGGTGACCTCTGGCCCGGTGACCTCTGGCCCGGTGACCTCCTGGTGGAGGAGGGCTGCTCTGAGGCTCTGCGGTCTGAATGCTCCCGGCTCTGAGGCTGCGGAGCCTGAAGGCATCGGGCTGAACTCTCTGCAGGAGGCGCCGCTCTGGAGGAACGTCTGCAATATAAATGCACTGCTGCTGCTGACCATCAACGTGTTCCTGTGGGGGTACTTCGCCTAACCATGGGTGAACTGGGAGGCTGGACTGATGAACTGGACTGATGAACTGGACTGATGAACTGGACTGATGTTCTGGACTGATGAACTGGACTGATGTTCTGGACTGATGTTCTGGACTGATGTTCTGGACTGATGAACTGGACTGATGAACTGGACTGATGAACTGGACTGATGTTCTGGACTGATGTTCTGGACTGATGAACTGGACTGATGTTCTGGACTGATGAACTGGACTATCTGCTCTTTCTCTCACTAGCAGCAGGTCTACAGACTGTGATGTCAATACAGGGAACCAGCCTGTTTTTTTGGTGATTCGTTAATTAAATTATGCTAAGAAATATATATTAAAATAAAAACCTTTAATTTTTAAAAGTCTACATCGTTATTGCCTCATTTTCATAAAGTAATTTCATCTATCCAAGATAATTCAGTCAGATGCATTAAAGCCTTTTTGAAATGTTAAAACGAATCAAAACATGTACAAGAATCCTTCTGTATACGAGTATATATACACAAGTATATATATATGTGTGTAACTTCTTACTTTGCAAAGCTTTCGCCAACGATTTCTATGAAAGTGTTTGAAAAGTCTTAATTTAATGTTCCATTGATACTGGAAGGATGATTAATGTTGGCTGAGGCAGCTGACACATCGCTCAGTTAAACGTGGCAGGAAGTGACATGTTTCATTCTCCATCTTGTTCATCCCTCAGGTGAACGTGGCAGGAAGTGACATGTTTCATTCTCCATCATGTTCATCCCTCAGGTGAACGTGGCAGGAAGTGACATGTTTCATTCTCCATCATGTTCATCCCTCAGGTAAACGTGGCAGGAAGTGACATGTTTCATTCTCCATCTGTTCATCCGTCCGGTGAACGCGGCAGGAAGTGACATGTTTCATAACATCCTGTGGCTGGCGATCAGAACATGGTTTCTCCTGAGCGCTTTGAGATCCTCAGAAGAATTCAGAATTTGGAGATTTTTGAAATATCTGAATTTTCGAAAAAAGGCAGAATTTGGAGAAAAATACCCAAATTCTGCGTTTTTTTTAAACGTCAAGTTTTGAAAATAGAGAAAAAGCAGAATTTAGAGATTTTTAGACAAGTCATAACATTGACATTTTTATAAAAAAATCAGTACAGATGGAGCCTCTTATTTTGGACCCCAGCATACAGCTTCCTGCCGACTGCCAGCCAGTTGCCAGCCAGTTGCCTGCCAAAGACCAGTATTCAGGAATGTTAGGCCCTCCCACTATTCTCCAATTTCAGGGTTTAACCAGGAGATGGCGCTATATATTAAATAACTAAGACTTAGTTTTTCACAATAGAAAATGCAGATATTATATAAAAAACTAAAGTTAAAATCTTGTTTTTAATGCCCCAAGAGCAATAACATCTTGTCACAAGCTTTTTGGAAGAAAAAGACTGACTCAAGAGACCTGTAGTTGACTAATTACAGGCCTCAATAAAGTTCTGCCATTGGTTGTGAAAAACAACGGTGGACATAGTGGAAAGTGAAATTGACATTGTCGAATTTAATAAAAATACAAAATAATGTATCTGTGTACGTGTTTTACTATGTGATCTGCACTTATCAAACATCTAATTAAGGCGAGACACCCCAGGTGAATAGGGTATTTTTAACTTAAAGATATCAGCTAAATATTTCTCCAGTTAATTACTTACAATAAGGCAATTGTTTTTTGTATTACAAGTTTTCTGAAATAGCATGTTTAAATATCCAAATGAACCATTATCTCATGAAATATGCGCATATTTTAACACATTTCAGGAACCGAAATCTGAACTTTGGATAAAGCCAGGATCAAAATTATTGTTTCATTTGTAGTCATATTAGTATCTAAGGCTTTTACAGAAGGGATTTTGGATATCTCTTTATCACTCCATAAATCAGAAAATACTGTCAACAGCCCTAAAATATCAATTTTCACCATGTTTTTAGGTATAAATGTTATATAATTCAGGCTATGAATTATATATGACCAAACCCTTCTGTAAAAGCCTTCATAATATTGATAGGAATATAACTGGAAGGTTTGGTGTATGTAACTGCTGAGTGATTCTACAATTTAGGGTACATTCCATGTCCATTGATGTCCATTGATGATAATTATAATTATTCTAACTATTTTCTTCAAAAATCATATTTTGCCTATTATTGGAAAGCATGTTATAATATCACACAAACATTATGTGCATCCTATGCTTTATTTAGCTTGAAATGTGTCATGATGTTCTTAAATTGTCAGTTTTTGCTATGTCCGTTTTTCAGTTGAGGGTGTCTTGGATTCAAAATAATGAATAAAAACCATTAAAGTAAATTTAAAAAATGATTCATTTATTTCAAAAGTCTAAATACTAAAGAATAATAACATATTTTTAATTGATTTCCCCCTTTAAATAATTTAAATATCTTAATATATGAATGTCCGCAAAAGTTCTGTCAACTATGTTACTAACAGAACTTCCCCCTTTAACTCAAAAATTGTTTGTCCCAATACCATGTCACCAGCATCACATGATGCCATGTTCCTCTTTGGCAGACATTTTGAACACACTGTGGTGATTGACCTCTACATTTTACAATATTTATGTATAGCACATGGTCAATTAATATACTCATTGACAATCAACAATGTTACGTACATTGTTATGGTTTACAATTGTTTAATGATTTTAATTCAATTATATGTGCAAATGTGATGTTAACCTGTTCAAGAAAATGACATGTGGTCATCCAGGCAAGGCCTACCATTGAAATGATGGGTCAAAATAGGGAAATTGTCAACTAGGTTACCTGTCAACTGAGTTACCCAGTACTGTAATAACTGTAGTAACTTAGTTGACAGGTAACCTAGTTGACAATTTGTACGACATGTAGACGTCATTACACATCATTATCAATGGAATTTTGCACTTCTGCCTTGAAATGAACATAGTGCTGATGGTTAATAATGTGTCCAGTCAACTATGTTATTTGCGTCAAATGTTTGACTTTCATTGTCAACTATGTTGCACCTCATTTTTTCAAATTTAAAATATCTAAAATAGTGCTTCTGATATCCTTTATAGTATAATGTATATCTACACAGGTTGGAGTTTTACATGACATCTCTTAAAACTATCAAAATGACCTGTATGGTAGTTTTATAATACAAAATATCCCTAAACTTAATGACAGTGCTGAACATATCACATGAAAAAACAAAACTTTAATACAATTATTTTTTAAACTTTAAAAAATCTTTGGATATATGGTAGAATAGACTCAAGAGCCTTTCAAATTTGATTTACTTGAAGTGCAGGACTTAATCAAATGATTGTAATGACATCAAGTTTGTCCGTAACATAGTTGACAAACTGAGTAGTGAAAACATCCTTTCCCTTCAAATAAAAAAATATAAAAATGTTTAAGCTTTGCAACTAGTGGATATGTTACACTGAGGAATATACTAACTTGAACCACCGATTGTTCTATCTATACATTTTATTTGGCATTAGTAAATAATTATGCACATTTACAGATATTTTACATGATATGAGTGATAACACGTGTTATAAGGGCTATTTCGCACAATAGGTGTGCCTTGAGATTTTTACTTGTCCTTTGGTGTGCCTTGGGCACAAAAAGTTTGGGAACCACTGCTGTAGAGAAATGTAAACGTTCACCATCCCCCACCCGCCTACTGTATGTTGCTTTTTGACATGTAAATCGGTAACTACCCCCCTCTGAGTGAATACCTGTTGTACCTGTCCGGGGCTAAGCCCATAGGACGATGCTCTGATGTCATCACCCTCGCACATTGGTCATATGTTTACAAAAAACGATGTTAACACTTTCTCGTTCTTAATATATGCTATATTTAGGGTCGATATGTGTTGAATTTACTTTAAAATAGCAGATCACTGTGATTCACTTCTCCGCGGCTCCTCCGTGCAGAGAGGCCCCCCCCCCCCCTTGACAATTCACGAGCGTCTAACTCTCTCCCCCTGTGAAGAGATATCACAGGGGGGGGTTGGGACACACACATTCCGATGGCCAATTCGTTTTAAACAAAGAGTGGGGTGGGGGCTGGTGAACGGTATGGTCAATGTTTGTAAACACTGTGACATTTTGACTTTATTTGATCATTTCAGTTAAAAACTAACGTTCATATTTCATATTACTGTTTTGCCTGGCTGGACCTGTAATTTACAGGAAAGGAGTGCACGCTACTAAAGAGACACGCTACCATGGAAACCAAACAATGGTGTTGCTGTATTGAAGTCCGAGTGGAAACAGTCATATTTGGAGCGTTATGTTAGAATGAAACAGCGAGGTCGTGACTCACAAAAAAAAAGTGTTACTTCACTAACTGTAAGCTTGTCACTCAGAGTAACCTACAGTTAACTTAACTGTTGGAAAGAAAGATCAGAGTTAGGAGTGTGAACACACAGCTGAGAGCTGCCGTTTCATTCTGACTGTTTAAAAACGGTAACAACGGACTATTTTCTTAGCGGATGCATGTCAATTTAAATCAATACATAGAACTATGTTTAAATCAATAAAAATATTTTCTCTAAATCCATAAAAGCATTTTAATTAATATTGGGAGTCATGTCGTTACTTTGTTGAGAATGTGGCCATGTAATAAGCGGGATAATTTGCAGCGACTTGGTCATTATGGGGAAAAATAACACCCAGGGATCAAGATCCCTCCGCGACGCGGAGGGATCAGTAATTTTTAGTGAATTACTGAGTTTAGGCACGTTAAAACATTTTAATGAAGTTGAATACAGTATATTCATATTTGTCAGTGATTTCATGTCAATTCGGCGAACATAAACGATTAAATTAGGATTAAAAATCGAGAGCCGGCTGCTGTTCGTTACGGTAACCCAACTAGGACACTTGACACAGTGGCTTTTGGCAAAGCACACAAAGAAACAAAAAAAACCGAGAGATATGATTATTGTTATTACAACGTGACTTCACTATTATTTAACAAATATTTTATTGGGTTCTTTTATTTGGGGTTAAGTACATTGTCAGAATAAGTGAGAAATGGATTTAACTTCTGTTAGACAGCTATCATACTGAATAAATATTTATGCAAAAATGTATGGCATTAATAATGTATATCTAATTACATTTAAAAATGTATGGCATAATAATGTATATCTAATTATTACATTAACTGTGAATGTCTTTCATTTTATTTAAAATGAAATAAAATTACATAAAACATTTTCCATAAAAAAGTTGATTCAAGAACAAATCAGTACTTTTCTTATATGACTATTATTGCTAAATTTGAAAGGTCTTTACCAGCTTTGGAATTATATATATATATATATATATATAATATATAGCACCTTCTGCCATCCCATCTCTACTGACATATGGATCTTAACAAAGATCCGCTATACATTAGTACCAGATATACTGTACACGGACATTTAGTGAACCAGACCAGCTGTTTCCGCCGGGTCTTCGCTTCCCGGGCATCACGTTGTTTACAAGTGTTTCAGATGCTAAATGACAAGTGCAAGTGACAATTGTTGTCGTCTTCTCTGTGAACGTTTTTTTTCTCCGTTATTTTGCCATTTTCAGATTTAAATTTCGAGCGGCAAGCTAACCAGGAAGTAATAATTACTTAAGCGGAGAACGGAGAAAGTAAACGTTACAGGAGGCATAACAACAGCCGGTGTTTATTTTATTATAATATTCAAGAACAAATCAGTACTTTTCTTATATGACTATTATTGCTAATTTGAAAGGTCTTTACCAGCTTTGGAATTATATATATATATATAGCACCTTCGCCATCCCATCTCTATATATATATCTATCCGTGACATATGGATCTTAACAAAGATCCGCTATACATTAGTACCAGATATACTGTACACAGACATTTTAGTGAACCAGACAGCTGTTTCCGCCGGGTCTTCGCTTCCCGGGCATCACGTTGTTTACAAGTGTGTTCAGATGCTAAATAAAAGTTTAGCTTGTACTTTTGATACCCCGCCTCTCGGCACCACAACATCCAGTTTACTGTATTTCACATGAGCGATGTCGAACATTGAAAGTCCTTATAAAATCTCTGTTATTAGATCAGTACTTTTCTTATATGACTATTATTGACTGAACACTCAGAATGTATTTATTAACTTCAGACATTTGAAATATTTGAAATCAGATGAAAACAAACTGTAACGGACCCTGCCGTGTTATCTATGATTACTATGCCTTACTGTACATTCATAATTTCAGCCGGAGGTATGGTGTAGGCGTTGCGGAGGAGCAGATTGCGAGTGAGGTGCCTGTTCTAAACGAACTATTCCAGCTGTTATAAAGCATTAAATAAAAAGTAAGCAGGAATACAGAATGTTT
>NW_022987592.1:1528991-1651717 GCF_902827165.1 Trematomus bernacchii | reverse complement strand
AAAAAATGGTTCAGACAAGAGGCACCATGTGTTACGCAGGTGTGGCGCTGATATAGTCTATATAATATGCGGTTGAACTTTCAAATTAAATTATTTCCGGTGCAGAGACAAACAATCGAAGTGGATGTATAAAGTACATACTGTGATTAAAAGAATAAACACAAATAGCAGGATAGGCAATGCAAAACTTTATTTCGTACCTTCATACACACATAACACAACATTAGAATGAGCTTTTATCAACGCCTACATGATGATAACCTGTCAACATGACAGGAAAATCCACATGACATTAATACAGAGCGGGCAGAACCCAAATCTGCATTCAAAGAATACACTTTACCAAAGCTTGAGGAAAATATCTGAAATCTGGCATTTCATTTAACTCCAGCTCTCAACACAGGTTCGGGAAAGCCCCATTAGCTTCTCGCTGTAGTATCCATGATTTCACCCATTTAGTGCGGTTTCTCCTAATTCTTCGCTTCCGCCTCTTGAGAGACTGTTGCTTGAGAATGTCTTCCACAAGCAACACTCCAATGGCTGATAGCTCCAGTACCGCACGAAACATGTTTTCGATGGACGACAGTGAAAATGGAACGCACACGCTATCTGTTGTTTGTTTATATCACGCTGTCTGTTCTTCTTCTCTGTCTTCCGGTTGTTGCCTATTTTGAATGACGAATACACACTACCGCCGCCTGCTGGTAAGGCTGAAGTCTTTGCGGTGTGTTCCAGTGCGACACATGGCCAAGACGCAGGAGAACACGGCGACGCAACAGTCGGCGTCGGCGAGTTCTCTGGTGACTGCCTGGTGTGTCAGGGCCTTAAGGGATAATGTGCAGCGACGCGGTCATTATGGGGAAAAGAACACCGACAGGCTGATCAGGAGCCCGACGTGAAGCGGAGGGATCTAGATCGGCATGAAGGTGTTATTTTCCCCATAATGACCAAGTCGTGTGCAGCGACGCGGTCATTATGGGGAAAAGAACACCGACAGGCTGATCAGGAGCCCGACGTGAAGCGGAGGGATCTAGATCGGCATGAAGGTGTTATTTTCCCCATAATGACCAAGTCGCTGCACATTATCCCGCTTATTACATGGCCACATTCTCAACAAAGTAACGATATGACTCCCAATATTAATTGAAATGCTTTTATGGATTTAGAAAATGATTTTATTGATTTAAAAAATAGTTGTATGTATTGATTTAAATTGACATGCATCCGCTAAGAAAAATAGTCCCTTGTTACTGTATGAACGTAGCAATGGCAGGAACTGCTTCGATAGCGTTTTTGAGGAGCTTTTTGATTACAGATTTGAAAACATCGTTGCTTGCTTTAAAAGTAGCACAATTCATTATGTCAAACCTTGGAAAGTATCTAGATATCCCTGCCCTAATGCCAAAGGAACTGCACACTGAATATGTTTTGCAGTTTGATGTCTATGTCTGGACCGCTGCGTAAAAAGGAGGGTTTCTGCCCCGATACTTCTCCGCTGTTTTCTTGTCGCTCTTGTCTTGTCAGTTAGAAAAGCAGTTTGCTTTTCGGCCAAACTGTATACAGTTAAATCGAACGGACTTGTTTGTGCAGATGTGAGCGTCCTTAACAACGGTCAATATGTCCTTGACAGCGGTCTGTCTGTTCTGGATTAACAACGTGTCACGTGTTCTGAATTGACCAATCAGAATCGAGTATTCAACTAAGCCATGTAATAATTAAGCAATAGCTCACGACAGGCTGTGGTATATGGCCATATATCACGGCCTGAAGTGAGCTATTGCTTTTATAAAACGGTTACCAATTGTGGCAATATTAATGAAAAATACACACTCTAATTTAAATAGTTGTTATTATTAAATAATGGTGTTCAAAATAAAATAGTCCCTCCGTTGCCTTCTGCACAAAACATAGTGTGCGGTGGTTTCTATGCAACAACACTAACAGCTAGCGAACATATTAGACAGACAGCGTTGATCGGTTATTTGGCTATTTATTTACATTAATTTGTATGTTGCCGTTTATTGTGCACCCACTGAAAAACTGTGCAGCATCCGAAGAATGGCTTACAAGGTTACTTGTACTAGGCTGCGGTTGTACTCGGCTGTTGCTGGGCGTGGAGAGAATATTGCTCCATTTTCTCCGGTCTGTGAGATTCGGCTTCCAGTAGCTCTGGAGAGACCTTTCGCACCTGTGGCCACTAACGGTCATAATTTCTCTGCTTTCAAGACCCGCATCAGAAAGCTTCTGAATGGTGGTACTGCGGAGGCAGTGGTTGGTGTATTTCTGCTGTGTTCCTGCTTGCTTGCACATTCTAGGCAACATTGTCGAAAGGTGATTCACGCCCATTGGCTCTCGAGTGAACCTGTAACAAAGCAAATGTGATTTTTAGTAGCTAGCCTAATCTATTAAAAATAATATGCACTACACATCATTTACCAAACATTGTCAACATCGCAGTTCACTTGTCTTCTTGGGTGTAGATAAAAGGCAGGTGCGTCCGGGGGTAGGAGGGAGATGTATTTTTCTAACGAAGAAACGGGGCAGAGAGGATCACCAGGCAGTTCACACACAAATCCCCTTGTGCTCTCTTTATTTCTCGCCTGCGGGTCATTGTGTTTTTTTGTGTGCTCATTGAACGTCAGCGTTGCATACTTAAGCCCGTTTTCGTCTGTTTTGGTGGTGAAAGACGAGGGTTTGAGCTGCCGATTACCCTCATTTCCCCTGCGTCCAAAGTGCAGTTGAACGTCAAACCACATCTTGTTTACTAGCCCCTCCGGAGTTTTTGGATCAAGTACTTGCTTGATAGCTTTGAAGTCATCTTCTGTTATGGAAAAGTGATGGACTGAAGTGTCGAGTCCCTTTTTTCTCAACATTTTCACAACGCCGATGAACACATTGTTGCAAGTTGTGAACTCTGTGTCTTTGAGGATGGACCAGGACAGACTGAGTGGTGGGTCATTTATGTGCCGGTTGAGTCCAGCACGTAGACCGATAAAGCTGCTCAGGCCGTATAGTTCGCCTTTACCGTTTCTGACAGTTGCATACAAATCTCTCAAGATGTTATTGAGCTGCTGTTTTGTCGACGTCTGAAAGTCTATGACCACAGAATTATCCTGACACCAGTCTTCAAAGCACTTAACTGCCCATTTTGTTTGCTTCACGGTGTTCTGTTCGTTTCGTTTTTTTTCTAGTTGGTCTACCTGCTCATCACGTAGCTCTACATGTCGTCGTTTAGCAGGGGGCTTTTTTTCTGGAGATAGGCACTCTTCCTCAAGCCACTCCTCCATAGTAAGACCACCCCGGAGGTCGAAGTTAATCTTAAATGTGTCCATGTTATGCTTTGTAAGTTTGTTTCGTAACGGAAGAAATGTAAATATATTTATAAACGGACAAGTCAAATCAAGCAATCTGATTGGTCGATAGCGTTTTTGCGGACCTTTTTGATTACAGATTTGAAAACATCGTTGCTTACTTTAAAAGTAGCACAATTCATTATGTCAAACCTTGGAAAGTATCTAGATATCCCTGCCCTAATGCCAAAGGAACTGCACACTGAATATGTTTTGCCGTTTGATGTCTATGTCTGGACCGCTGCGTAAAAAGGAGGGTTTCTGCCCCGTTACTTCTCCGCTGCTTTCTTGTTCCAGTTTGAAAAGCAAACTGCAGGCAGTTTGCTTTTCAGCCCAACTGTATACTGTTTTTCTCAGACGCGGAGGGATACTGACTTGTTGTGAAAAGTAACTTACAATTCTACCCGTGGTATACGCTCAGTATATCACGGCTAAGAACCAATCAGATTGCTTGATTTGACTTGTCCGTTTTATAAAATGACCATATACCACGGCCTGTCGTGAGCTATTGCTTAATTATAAAACGGACACGTCAAATCAAGCAATCTGATTGGTTCTTAGCCGTGATATAATCAGCGTATACCACGGGTAGAATTGTAGTTACTTTTCACAACAAGTCAGTATCCCTCCGCGTCTGAGAAAAACTGTATACAGTTGGGCCCGAAAAGCAAACTGCATGCAGTTTGCTTTTCAAACTGGGACAAGAAAGCAGCGGAGAAGTAACGGGGCAGAAACCCTCCTTTTTACGCAACGGTCCAGACATAGACATCAAACGGCAAAACATATTCAGTGTGCAGTTCCTTTGGCATTAGGGCAGGGATATCTAGATACTTTCCAAGGTTTTACATAATGAATTGTGCTACTTTTAAAGCAAGCAACAATGTTTTCAAATCTGTAATCAAAAAGGTCCGCAAAAACGCTATCGACCAATCAGATTGCTTGATATGACTTGTCCGTTTTATAAATATTATTACATTTCGTCCGTTACGAAACAAACTTACAAAGCTTAAGATGGAAACATTTAAGGTTAACTTCGACCTCCGGGGTGGTCTTACTATGGAGGAGTGGATTGAGGAGTGCCTATCTCCAGAAAAAAAAGCACCTGAACGACGACATGCAGAGCTACGTGAAGAGCAGGTAGACCAACTGGAAAAGTACCACCATTCAAAAGCTTTCTGATGCGGGTCTTGAAACAAAGCAGAGAAATTATGACCGTTAGTGGCCACAGGTGCGAAAGCTCTCTCCAGAGCTACTGGAAGCTGAATCTCGGGGACCCGAGAAAGTGGAGCAATATTCTCGCCACGCCAAGCAACAGCCTAGAACAACCTCAACCTATACAAGTAACCACGTAAGCCATTCTACTGATGCTGGACAGTTTTTCAGTGGGTGCACAATAAATGGCAACATACAAATGAATGTTAATAAATAGCCAAATAATGGATCAACGCTCTCTGTCTAATATGACCTACGCTTCGCGTCAGGCCGAACCACGCCCCTTAGCTGTGATATACTGAGCATATACCACGCCACGGCCTGTCGTGAGCTATTGCTTAGTTATAACTAGTTTAGCTAGTTCCAGAGTAGATAAACTAGCTAAGTGTGTTAGGTCTAACTCTTAGTGTATTTAATTTTGCTCCACTCAACGGTCCGTCACAGCGGCTGAGCTGTGATCATGCAGAGCTGCGTGTTCTCCGTCAGCAGCAGCTGATCTGATCTCTGATCTCTCTCTCGCGTCCGGTTATACTTCACTCGCGTTTATGTCCAAATCTATCAGATCTAGCTAGTGCTAGTTAATTATATGACTGCCTGCTTATCAAAGGAATAAGCAATACAAGCAATAAGCGTTGCTTGGCAACGGCGTGTGGCCGCAAAGTATAGCGCAGCAGCATTATGCATATGTTTATATGAGGGGTCAAAATCCCATGCTCATAAAATGCTCATATTTTTTTTTTTTTCATTCCCCACGCCCCAAAATAAATAAATATACCAATTTTAGGAAAAGTAACGAAGTTTAAGCAGTGTGGGTTTTATATTAACAGCACATATTTCAAAACGCGAAGTGTAATAACTGCAGTTTGCCTCCCTGTCACCGAGAATGACAAAGATCCTCAGTGAAGCACAAGCCCATGTTTCTCACTAAATTGTAAGTACAACTTATTCAAAAGATCAGTTCAATGCCAGCTAAAGTGTCCAAAACCCCTCTAAACCAGGTCAGGCTGGCAAACATCATATGTGTAATGTGCTCTATAGAGTGGCGAAGTCCCTCCCCTTCCGGTGGACCTCCATGGGACCTTATTTCGGAAAAATTATGTATTGAAGTCAATGGAGAGAGAAAGATTATCTTTCGATCCCGTTTGAATTGTGCCACGAATTACACATATGATGTTTGTCAATTTAAAAGATAATTTTGCAAGTCAAAAAAAAAAAAAATGTGTGGTAAACCTGTGAAGTAACACATTTGTTTGTGTGAAACGCTCAATGTACTACATCTCTGGTCAACAACACACGTCACCAAGATGGCCGTCACTACTGTCTTGTCAACAAAACGATTGACTACCCTCACTATCACCACAATGAAACACGTCCTGAAGAATGTCATGCAAAGCTGCCTGCCTGCCTTCCTTTGATTCTCTCTGAACTGCCTGGTCGTTTTAATGTTTAATGTCAACCATTTGTGCAGATAGCATGAAGTAGAGAAGATCGCCGATGCTAACGTTAGCGTTAGCATTTCTCCCCCGGGCTTAGATGGTGTATTATAGAATGATCACACCGGTGACAGTACTATTCAAAGGGTTCACGAAATATGACTACTACTCTTACTGTTTAACATTTTGGGTTACTTAATGTTACTTCATTTTAAGGCTAATAAAAATGACAAGGCTGTAATGCTAACTAACGTGCTAGCTACTAGCTAGGTAGCTAACTTGATCAAGCCACTCCTGGTCCTTTCATCAGACGGGAAGCAAAATAACGAGCAAGACCCATTGCTGGTATAATAACAATCTGGTACTAAGCACACAGGCATCTTGTTCGGCAGTGGCTTAGTCTGTAGGGACTTGGTCTTGGAACCAAAGGGTCGCTGGTTCACGTCCCGATCGGACCAAAAAAAGATGGAGTGAGCTGGTAGCTGGAGAGGTGCCAGTTCACCTCCAAGGCCACTGCCGAGGTGCCCTTGAGCAAGGCACCTAACCTCGAAACTGCTCCCTTGGCGCCGGGTACCTGGCAGCCTCTCTGCTCTGCCACCTCTCCTATCTGCATGTGGTTGTGTGTTTGCATGTATATCCTCTGCGTTTGTGCATGTATATCCTCCCCTGTGTGTGTAATGTGTGTTAACACAACAGAGTGGGGAAAGAAATTTCCCTGTAAGGGATTAATAAAGTGTATCTTCTTCTTCTTCTTAAAGTTATCTTATCTTAGCCAGCGCCATATAGATAGATTATATCTATATGGCGCTGATCAAAACAATTGTGACATCACTTACGCGACTCTGGGATTTGTAGTCTTTCTAGTTACGTATTTTTCATAGTCTTATATTTCAACAGTTTTACGACAAACTGTGACTTTTTTGACATGGAAATTATTTTTTAAGATTGACAAACATCATATGTGTAATTCATGGCACAATTCAAACGGGATCGAAAGATAAGTTTTCTCTCTCCATTGACTTCAATACATTTTTTTTTCCGAAATAAGGTCCCATGGGGCGGAAGTAGATGGGCGTGACTTCGCCACTCTATACAGTCAATAGGCTTGTTTGAGACGAGCTGCGGCTCGCCTCGAAAGTAGACGAGAATAGCCGATCGCAGCCGGGGGAGGTCTCAAAAAGCTCGCCTGAAGTCGGACAGCTCGGAGTCGGCTTCTTCTTCTTCTTCTTCTTCTCTCGGTTTTTGGGCGGATTTCAAACAACTTTAAGGTGCATACTGCCACCTCCGGAGTCGGCTTGACTCGGTTTGCATTTATAAATGCACACGGCATCTATTGCACGTCTGTCCGTCCTGGGAGAGGGATCCCTCCTCTGTTGCTCTCCCTGAGGTTTCTCCCATTTCCCCTTTAAACTGTGGGTTTTTCTCTGGAAGTGTTTCCTTGTATGATGTGAAACGTAAGGACAGAGGGTGTCGTATTGTCATACTGATATTCTGTACAAACTGTGAAGTCCACTGAGACAAATGTAACATTTGTGATATTGGGCTATATAAATAAACATTGATTGATTGATTGATAAAGAATGGACAAATGTGTTTAATCGTTAATGTCAGATATGTACTAAGTAAATACATTTGTTCCTGCTCAAGATTAGATTCAACTTTATTGTTATTGCACAGATTACAGGTACTGAGACAACGAAATGCAGTTTAGCTTCTAACCAGGAGTGCATAAAGCAGTAAAGTGAAAAGTAATGTACACAATCTACAGAATAAAATATAGAATGAATTGAATGATGAAAAAACAGTGAGGGGTATGAATACACTATATACACAGTAGCCTAGCCTAGTATGAACAGTGTGTTGTATGCATATGCTAAGATAAAGTATGACAACGGTAAGCAGTGCAAGTATAGTATAAAATATATAGATATTAATGTTATGATGATAAACATTGTGGAACAATGATGAAAAATGTGAATGGAAGTGGCGACGTAAAACGGACACAAAACAACAACACACTTTTGCCGAGCCAATGGAGAGTTTCATCTCCAGCACGGGGTAAAACCCACCAATGAGCGCTCAGCTCGAGATACCAGCGAGTCGTTTCCCATCAAGCATTTCGCTTCCGCAGCCCGGGGAGAGAAACTGCGCCGCCTCGCCGCGCCTCGCTCTCAAGTCTGCGGGCGTCTTTGTCCCGCGAGATTTCAACGTCTCATGTAGGTGAGCCTCCAGAGCAAGTCGGACAAAATGACTAACCATCATGCAACGCACGAGCAAGACGTTGATCGCAATTGCGCAGGTCTGCGCAGGTCTCGCTTGTCTCAAACAAGCCTTATGGCCAGGGGTGCACATAACTGGTACGCAGGTACGCATGCGCGGCACAAATCTGAATTGCGTAACGTCACTTGTGTCACTACGCGCCTTTGCGTACCTCAAAACATCAAAACAAAACACATATTTCGTCTACACGTGTTTCTTGTCAACACTCAATGGAGTAAACTACTAGGCATGTCAAAAAACCCAAAGACATTAAGCAGCTATGTTGCCGTTTCGCTCCCTGCAAAAAATCTTTCTATGACTGATTGAACTGGAGCTGGGTGAGCCGCGCAGGACATAACCGACGGACCTGTGAAGCTTTCCAGGAGGCAGAGGCTTAGATCACTGGACGACAGAGTTGGTCGCCGTGTGCACAGACAGGGTTAACGTCGGTATAAACAACAGAATTGTGCCAAAAGTCCGCCAACTGGCTGTGGTGGGAGACTCCCCTGTGCACATTCTGTGCCCCGCGCACACACTGGAGAACTGCGCAAAATCATCTGATCACAACGTTCACGCTCTGTGGTCAAGCTGCTGCAGTTTTATTTACACCAAAGTGGAGTGAAACACACAGCTGCAAACTTACTCAGGGTGTTATGGAAGAGTTTGAAATCAGACAGAGGTGGAAGAAGTACTCAGATCTTGTGTAGGAATACTCTGTTACAGTAAAAGTCCTGCATTCAAAATGTTACTCAAGTAAAATTAGAAAAGTATTATCAAAATATAGTGAAAGTAGCGACAGTAAAAGTATTCATTGTGCAGATTGGTCCATTTCAGAATAATATATATGATATGTTTTATAATGATTGATCATGAAAGTGTTCTCAAAGCTGGTAAAGGAGCAGCTAGTTTGAATGACTTTGTATACTGCAGGGTAGCTTGTGGATTTACTCCAGGTGGAACTAAAGTCTGATTTAACACTTGATTAGATTTCACATCATTCATCCACATCTGTAAAGTAACTAAAGGTATTAAATACATGTAGTGGAGTAAAAGTAGAAGTACAAAGTAGCATAACATAGAAATACTCAAGTCAACTACAAGTATCTCAAAATTGTACTTGAGTAAATAAGTGTGCTTTGTTACTTCCCACATTTGAAATCAGATATGACTTCAAGTCATGTGATCATTTCTTAGTATTTGATCCTTCAACTTGGCCTCAGGAAATGCAAGGACTTCACAGTTTTGGCAACAAGTTTTGGAGAAAGCAAATCGGAGGCTTAAAAAGAGACAGGGAGGTGCATCTTCATCATCTTCATCATCTAGCATGCAAGAAGTGTAAATTGAGGACAGTGAAGGAGACACTGAGGAGGACCACGCTTCGTGTGGGGTGAGTACCAAACGCTGTCTCTTGGTACTCATCTGAGTAACTCACTAAAAAAGTTATGTGCACCCCTGCTTATGGCTGCGTTTCACTTCGGTTAAATGGATTCCTTGCGTCCCTCACTTGTGTCGTTTCCCTGTGACTAGTCCCTCCCACCAGGGAAGCATGGAGAGACGCAAGGAAACCACGAGAAGCAGGGAAATGAGTTTTAAGGGCAATGGGACGTCCTTTCCTCCGGAGCGTCACGTGAAGCGACGTCCGTTTGTGATGACGCTGCACAGCTGATCGTCTGACAGCAGCCAGCTCTGTCCCCGTTATTTTCACACACACCCCCGCCTCTGTTAGTACACATTTACTGACACAAACATGTGTATCATCTGTTGTAGACCCAAATAAATAAAATAAAATAAGAACTAATTCACAAAAAACATAAACGCCATTCTTAAAATGTATAAACGAACTATTAGTTTGGTTAATATTGATTACAGTGCACAATATAAATAAAATAATTGTGAGAAGAAAAAGAGATATGTTATCTATCAAAACCCAGTTAGATTAACATTAACTGGATTGCACACTTTGTGTGGATATGTAGCAAATTAACATGTTGAATAGCACTTAATGACTGACTGAATGGAAATGACAATAAATGAAAATGTAAAACGAAAAAAGCGATCACGAAAATGTTTCCAATAAATGAATGAAATGATTTTTGTCCACTTTGTTGTTCAGATATATCACATATTTGTAACTAAATGATGCATTAATTGAAACAAAACACAGTATAAACTGAGGAGTGAGTCCCGTGAGTTTCATGTGTTTTCTTCACTCCGCTGGGAAACTCTGCTCTCCTGTCAAGAAGCATCAGATCAGTGCATGCGCTGCACCGTCCAATCAGTGAGCGATACACAGTAAGGGGGCGGGGCGAGTCTCTGAGGATTTCATCGAAGGATGGTCTGGTGGTTCCTCGATTATAGCTCCTCCATTGTCGCTCCTCGCTCCTCGATCCTCGGTCCTCCGGCAAAAATAAGGCCATTGGGACGTTACTCAAAATGGCGCAGACAAATCAACTTCCGGTGAGACCGAGGAGCGAGGAAATGAAAAATAAGAGAAGTGAAACGCAGCCTATGGTCCTCCCTTGTACCGGGTCCCCCTGTGTACTGCCTCTTTAAAAGGCGTGGCGACAGCGTGACAGGACTCAGAATGCGACGTAGCTAATGAGCCCAATACAACATCCTGAAGTGAAGGCATCTGTCTGAACTTGGAGCTCGAGCCCTGGAAATAAAAAAAGCTAGAAAAGTAAGAATATTTGTATATTTTGCTTTGCCTCTTGTCACATATATCCGTACACACTACACAGTGTAGGTAGGGGGAGGCAACCAAACATAAGGCTGTTTATAAGTCAGCGTTCTCCTTTACTGTACCGTCAGTCAGCTAGATAACGCTCTCCTCATTATTACACTCAGTCTGAAACATGGCCACAGACGAGCTCTCGTCCAAGCTCAGCCGCCGGCTCCAGATAGAAGAAGGAGCAGAGGAGCCTGTTGCTGTGGACTTCTTCGGGACCCAGGATGGCTCGGAAGACAAACCGAGTACAGCCAACGCAGACTCGGAGCTGGGCGCGAAGCTACAGCGGAGAGAGGAGCTGAACGAGGGGCAGGGGGAACACCAGCAGCCCAGCATGAAGGTGTTAAACCCCTACACCGAGTTCAAAGAGTTCTCCCGGGGCCAGATCAAGGACATGGAGAAGATGTTCAAAACGTGAGTGTGTGAGAGTCTGCCACAACACTTCCAGAAACATGTCTAAATGTGAAACATGCCTCCTGCCGCTGGCTGCCATTTGAGCCTGAGAGAAGAGAGAAGTACAGATTGCTCATATAAGGAAGTGGAGCGGGCACGTACTCCGGCCGGACACTTCCTAATACACCTATAATTTCAGTGTTTTACTACCTTACAGTACAGGTGTAGCCAGCCAAAAGACACATCTTGAATGTTAATTGTAAGAGAGGCTAAGTGATGGAGTGTTAGTGTTGTTAATGTTTAAAGAAAGGCTTAAAGGCAGCAGGAAGTCGGAACTGCTGATCCCAGGGGCGTTGTACTTGATGGGAGATGAAATTCATAAGTGAACTAAAACATAGTTTAATCATTAACAAAATAATCAGTAGTGAAAGGTGCTGCTCAATGTGTCTGTCTGATTATAAAGCAGGCTAGCCTAGACCTATATTGGTGAAGCCTCAGTGGTTGCAGGGTTGGGACAGTCAGTGATAAGGAAATCAGAAATCAGATAATCAGATAATGTGGGGGGGGGGGGCACTCATCCTTTAGATGTCATTTCATGATTTTTAGTCTTTTTAATAGTTACATTCAACTGCATCCATATACATCTTAGAATATTACAAAAATACTCACGCTTAAAAAGCAACTACACATTATCCTGCATGATTATAGACAAAACCATAACCGTGATTATTTTGATCAATATTGAGAGGATACGATTGTTTATCACCATTTTTTTATTGTTTTAAGTGAAAAAAAGATTTCTATTGCACTTCCATATTTAAATAAACAGAGCAACTTTCACTTCCATGTTGTTATACCATCTAACAAAGGCCTACACATCAGGGCTGTACCATATTAGAAAACATACTTTTAAATGCAATATGTATTGCAATATATAAATATCACAGGAATAATTACATATCAATTCAACCTTAATTGCAATGCAGTGCTACATTTCTGCCATCAAGTGAAGGACCAACTGGTGGACATCAGTATCCACCAGTGAGATACTTGCAGCTCGTCCCTGGTCTGTCAATGTAAGGTAGCAGCTGACTCAATGGCAGTAGCGTGGCGTGGGAAAAAAATTAGGGGAAGCCAATAATACGTCCTTTTTTTGGGGTCGGGGGGGGTGGTCAATGTAACGCTGTAACCAGATGAGTGATTACAGCGCCCGGTATCATTTTACATACATTTGTATCATACAGATGCAGGACTTACACACGCCTGTTATCTAACCGACAGGTCCGCACGCACTCTCCAGCCGAAACTCTAATAAGCATTCATTCACAAACTAAATCAGGAGACCTTTAACGTTTTACGTCCGATTCGCTCCTTTTTTCCTCGCTGTACACAGCTCCAGTTTGGGCATTGGCCTGTCATCAGATTTAATTTTAGTTGCTGCTGTAGCGGAAGTTTAGTACAATTATTTTTGATTAAATACTCCAAATCTCCACCCTCCATAATTGCACTTGCTTCAGTTGCTTGCTACTTTCTAACGGCGGTGAGAGTGGTGCAGTGACACTATCTATCTATCGATTAGATTTATGATTCGAAAATTATAAAAGTGGAGTAGACATGTGGATATTATCCGGCTGAACAAAACGTGCATTTGTCTAACAGGTTCGTTTTCCACAGACCTTATTTCGAGCTACTTTCCAAAATCCTATGAAGAAATCCCATTGCTTTTTTGTCGAGGGAACGCGAGCGCAGCTTACTTCCGGGTTTTAGGACGCGTCACTGCACCACTAAGTTGATGCGATTTGATTGGATTGTGAAGCAAGGGAAGCCAGCCGCCTCTGGCTTCCCGTGGCATGGCTCTGACTAATCACAGGTTGGCAGGGGCATGACGTGAGCCTTGTCTGATTGGTCAATCCCTCCATTTCTTTTCACCAAGGGAAGCCCATTTCTGCTGGCCTCCTCTCGCAACAGTGAGTACAATCTACTGTATTACCATAACATCTAGAGGGGCGCTGTTTCACTCTTTGTAAAATACTCAATGAGAATGGGGATCAGCAGAGAGATCGGCCGGCAGCTACACACAGCAAAGAAGAATTTCCGAAACTAAACGAAGTGTTTTTATTTATTTATTAAAATTATAACTACAATCCGAAAAAACAGGGGAAGCCTGGCTTCCCTTGGCCTCCAGGAGAAAACGTCACTGCTCAATGGGGGGGGGGCCGTAGTTTGGACACCCTGGTTTATAGCCTTGGCTCTGGTTCTGTTGAGGTTCAAATTAAGTCTTACATGGGCTTATTTACAACAGACAATATTGATAAGTTCTTATGTAACCAGGACGTTATCTGTATCTTTTTGATGTTTGGTGTAATAATCACACTGCAGTGTCTCTTCTCTCGGGGTGGAGCTCCTGTCCAATCACATTCCGCAAACAGCACAATAGTGATGGAGTCAGTGCATCAGACCGGGTGAAATGAAGATAACTAAAGGAAACTCAAGTTGAAGTCAACTACAGTCATTACTGTAAGTGCAATAACACCTTTACGAGTGGAAAAGCATTTCTTTATCAGTATACCTGTTTAACAAGCTTAACCATGTACACAGGTAGATAAGCATCATTTCTGCTGTGTCTTTCCTGCAGCTATGTTTTACACTAGCACAGCACGCTAGCTCGGCTCATAGTGAATGTTATTTAGTTTTCCACATATCTCAAAATGTGCTTTATTCTCCTTAACTTGGCAGCTGGCTGAGAAGGCGTGTCACAATCAATTTTCAATATAAGGTGTCATCTGATCTGCCTTTTAATTCTGATGATCCAAACGGAAAGCTCATTTAGATTGATGGAATTAGAAATGAAATCTGAAATGAAATCCCCCCCCCAACAACAACAGCAGCAGCAGGAGGGTGACAGGATGAATGACTGATAGTGATTGGAGTCTTGTTGTTTATGCTAGTGTTCTGATTTCACAAATATTATTTATTAAATGGATATTTTAAGTTTGTTTCCTAACAATGACCATCTCTAGCAAGGCACTACAAGCAATCCAGTGCCGGGGAGAGGTCCTATAGGTACAACATCATAATTATGTTGTAACTACTGGTGGATGACAATAAAGACAATCTCTTCTGTTTTATACTATTCTACAAGATCCTCCCACACTGAGCGGCCTTCCTGACAACACAACACACTGCTGAAAAGAAAAGGATTCATAGAGAGAGACAAAAAGATGGTGTCATTGCCAAACAGACAGCGGCTCCCTGATAGTGCTATCTCAATTATATTGTTTTCATAATAATTGGAAGCTACAGTCTTAATTGAAAATAAAATGTGGATTAATCGCCCAGCTCCACAACTCAAGCACAGCTGAATGGAATTCAGTTTCAGCCAGCGTTCAACATGAAGCGTTATAGAAGCAGTGAGTGTGGGTGAGTGCTTCATATACTCTGCTGATCACTTATACTAAATGAGTTTAACTGTGAGGTCCTGACAGAGTGGAAGACACTTGCCTGGAAGAATGCATAAGAGAAGTCATTTGATCTATCATCTTATGTTGTGCAACAAAGAGTATTCTGTTCATTCTGCCGTTTCCTTTGGCATCAGCATGTCCTTCTAGCTGAAGAGCTTCCCTCACAGCAGCGGTTTTGTTTTTGCATGTGTGTGACTTCTGGCTGTTTCTGTGCGATGCAGATTCTTCAGATTCCTGTCATGAACAGGCTTGTCCTGGGGTTTAAATGCACTACATCCTTTCTAAGGAAGTTAATAATTAGCTGCTCAAACATTGACCGAAAATAAGAGTGTTGGTTAGTGATATCAGTCAAACAGTAAAAAAAGGTGAGCAAAACTCAGAGGAGCTGCTTATCAATACAAAGAGAACAGCTGGTCCATCTTAAAGGTGAGCCCCCCCTGACTGATCCTGCCTGACAGCCTGCACTACAACCAGCATGGGGCAACCAGACATAGCAACTGGGTTTGGCTTTACATTTATTCTAAGACAAATAAACGGGCACAGCCCCACCTAGTGTCAGCAGAAAGTAATTAAAATAATAATTCCAAAAATATGCAAAACATATATATCTTAAAATCTATTTTAAGATCATGTTTAGTCATCTGATTCGTCTGTACATTGCTGTTTTAGTCTGCGTTCTTCTAATTAGTGTCCACAGTGTGCCTATTGAGCCGTGTTGAGCGATGACGGGCAAGCCCCGATCTAGCCCCTCTCTTTGCTGTCAAAATGAATGGGTGCTGTAAAAACTACACTGCACATGGTCAGAGTATTTTTGAAATCAATGTGTGCGGCAAAAAAATTATCACAAGTGGGGCAAAGTGCTGGCAACCCCACCAAAACCTCATCTCATAATTCAGAGCTGATTGGCTGTAAGTACGTGTGCCGCGAAAAGTGTAGTTGTGAAGAGGAGTTGAGAGAAATCAGTAAAACGGAAAGAAAATGAATGAAGTTGACCATCTACTGCAGCCTCTAAGTTCATTTTATGTCATATCTTTAGTTGATCTTCTGTGTTTTGCCTTTGCTGGATCGATTGATATTGTGACCTCGGTGATGAGTGTCTGTGTTTTCCTTATATTTACAGTCTATGGTGTTTTAATGCTGAAGCATTACGGTTGTTGTTATTGTTAGGTATTGCTTTGTGATGGTGCCCTTTACTCCATGTATTAAGGTGCATTACAATATGACAGATGTCAGATTGTGGTGGCAATCTCTTTCTTTTTCTCAAATTCTTTATCCAAAAAATGTCAGGCAAATAGTCTTATAATATCAACATAGGCTATAATTTATGGTATACTATATGATTCAGATTAGGCATAATGCATTTTTGTTTGGTGGTTTTCTTAGAGCGTTAGAACTTAAAGGTGGGGTAGGTAAGTTTGAGAAACCGGCTCAAGATACACTTTTTGTTATATTCCATGGAATGCTCTTAACATCCCGATAGCAATGAATATCTTAAGTGCTTTGACAAAAAATCCATAAAAAAATATCATCTGTGGAAGCCGTAGTACTGTAAAAAGCACGACCAATCATTTTAGCCGGCCCGGCTAAAATAACTGGATGGCCTACCTGCCTGTCAGCCTTCCATCTGTGCACAAACTTATCTCGTGCCCTCATTGGTCATGTGCGCGTTCCTGTGTGTTGGAGGAGGGGCTCTATAAGGAAGTAGCAGATTTCTTCCGGATGTGTATTTTCAAATCCTAGCGCACTCGAGCTGGTTTCTCCAGAATTACCTACCCCACCTTTAATAGTCCTACCATTTATAACTTAGCTGAGAAATATGTGATGTTAAAGGTCCCATGTCATGCTTTTCCGGTTTCCAGGCTCCAGTATGTCCAAAACTGTGCTGCTAGGGTACTCACACACACAAAGCCGTGGCAGCACATCACTCCCACCCTCATCCACCTACACTGGTTGCCGGTCAAGTCCCGTATATCTTACAAAGTACTCCTCCTCACCTACAAGTCCCTCCATGCCCTTGCCCCCGGACATCCTTCACCCACATGCCCCACCCCGGAACCTGCGGTCCTCAGACTCTGGCTTGCTTACCACCCCCCGCACCAAACTGCGAACCTTCGGGGACAGAGCCTACAGTGTGGCAGCCCCCACCCTCTGGAACGCTCTCCCTGCGGAGATTCGCAACATCACCACACTCGACGCCTTCAAAAGGGCCCTCAAGTCCCATCTGTTTGCCAAGGCTTTCGGCCCCTAATCGATCTGTTGTTTTGTCTGTCTGACTTTTGTTTTGTTATGTTTGTTTTTGCCCTATTACTGTAAAGCGACCTTGGGTCCCTTGAAAGGCGCTATATAAATGCAAGCTATTATTATTATTATTATTATTATTATTATTATTACCCGTCCCCTTGTGTGTTATGAAGGTTTTTCTGCATGTAAACAGTCTGCAGAGTCACAAACCCTCAAAGTACACCCTGTAGCGAGTAAAACTCTAACACAGAAAACACCTGTCTATGCTGCCCCAGAACGCCTCGTTGGACATTTCTCTTTTTCCATTTGTTTCTTCCGGGAACCAAGTGACGTAATGCGGTTCCCGGAACGAAAATGGACCAATCCGCGGAGCTCCTCACACATCAGGACCTTTAGCGTACATTTTCAACTAACAGGGAGTCCCATTGACTTGCATTGGGCTCTATGCATGAGAAATGCTCTCCGCAGACCCATTCTCACAGCGTTATAAACCTTTTTCTTACTCAATATCAAGCCACACTTATTGTTTTTACTTCGGCTGTGAGTGTTTGTGTGTGCTCAGGATGAGTTTCGCGCTGTCTCGCTGTATCGCCGACCCGGAAACCACACCAGTAAGCCAGATCATTGAGCAGCGAGCCTCGCAACGTTCCGACCAATCAGAGCACACTGGGCTCACAGGGAGGGGGGGGCCGGAGCTCCAACAAGCCGTTTAGGACAGAGAGTGAATACACATACTATACAGAGATGCTGTATGAGAAACCAATGTGAGTTTGGAACATTGCACAATATAAATCTATTTTAGTAGACCTCAACAATGGAAATATGATCAGTAGAAATGGCCATGACATGGGACCTTTAAATATCATTGCTTGTGTTAGCTTACTTGACTATAAAGCTTCTGCAAAACAGTTGCCTATTAAATTGTAGTTTAGCCTATTATTGGCAAAATAAAAAATGTCTGTGTGCACAACATGACATTGACATCCCTTTCCCACCCCTTGGCCCCCCTGGTGTGAAGTTACTGCAACCCACTGTACTGTACTCTATGCAGTTGGAACAGATAATGTTACCCAATTTCTGATACAACATGGATCAAAACTAAATTATTTTGACATTATTATAATGGGATGCATATCTTAGACAGGCACCTCACACATATATAAATAAAACATATATATAATATGCAATGCTTGAAAGTGGCACAGCTTGTACACATACAGTAGGTGTGAGCTTTAGTTCAGCGTTGTAGAAGAGCTGTAACCGACCCATCTTCTACTTAATCCTGTGTAGGTTTGATGCTGGGAAAGACAACTACATTGACCTGATGGAGCTGAAGCTGATGATGGAGAAGCTGGGAGCTCCACAGACTCACCTGGGCCTGAAGAACATGATCAAGGAGGTGGACGAGGACCTGGACAACAAGCTCAGCTTCAGAGAGGTGAAGCAAGAAGTCCAGATGAGAATCAGTCAGAGGATTTGATGTTCCTCCTGTCCAAACATTTCTTTGTTCTTCCTCCTCAGTTCCTCCTCATCTTCCGGAAGTCCGCAGCAGGAGAGCTGGCGGAGGACAGCGGGCTCTGTGTCCTCGCTCGCCTCTCTGAGATCGACGTCTCCACAGAGGGGGTGAAAGGAGCCAAGACCTTCTTTGAAGCCAAAGTAAGAAGACTGGTTACACCAGTGATTTTCAAACTCTGTGTCAGGTGTGCCATGTGAAATGGTCCAGTTTCACTTAATTGGTGCAAAAAATATGATTTAGTTGCTGCAAGTAATTTGCCATTGTTGAGCGTCGCTGCCTGCAATGTAGTGGCTGGCTAAATAATGCAATACTCTTCCATGCCAGTGGGTGGCATTAGGTAGCGCAATAATAACCTTGTTATTTTAAGACGGTTGACAAGACTAACAGCGATGGATACATATTTGAAAAGATTCTGGACGGTCCTTGGACATAATTCTAAACCAGATATAGAGCATAGTATGAGTGGTGGTCAAAAGACAGAAAAAACTGTGACTTTGGGGTAATACAGCCAAAGTTCTCTTTCACCGGGATCAGACATCACCGACACGGTTTGCTTTGTGTTTGGGGAAAAGCTTTGCCACAGTGCCATGGTCCCAAGCAGTAAATGTCACCTCCAAACAAAACACCTGTCACTTCAAAACAAGTAGAATAGGCAAACGTGTCAATTTTAGACTTTTTAGTTGTTGGTGTGCCGTGGCATTTTTTTAATGTCAAAAATGTACCGCAGCTTCCAAAAAGGTTGGAAAACACTTGCTATTACAACAACACAGCCAACAGTTCATGACAGTCAATACACAAGCAATTGTTTACGCAGAGGAGTAATAAAGTTCTACACAGACAGGCAGACAGGCAGGCAGGCAGACAGGCAGGCAGACAGGCAGACAGGCAGGCAGACAGACAGGCAGGCAGACAGACAGACAGACAGACAGGCAGACAGGCAGACAGACAGGCAGACAGGCAGGCAGGCAGACAGACAGGCAGACAGACAGGCAGACAGGCAGACAGACAGACAGACAGACAGACAGACAGGCAGACAGACAGACAGACAGACAGACAGGCAGACAGACAGACAGACAGACAGACATGAATATAAGGTACTTCGATGTAAATCATCAGTTCTGTGTTACAAGCCACAGGTTCAGTCCAGTGGGTCTCTTTACTTCAGTGTTCCCCTTGGTGGGCTCGGGGCTCGGTGACCCCCCCTTTGATGTTTGTATGACACAGAGACAGACAACCATGCAGGCTCATAGTCCAACCTACTCTACTGAATGTTTACATAGCAACAATATGTTTGTTGCTGTGAATATGAACTGTTTTTATTGGAAGCAGCAATATATATTTTTAGCATTAGCACGTTACCATTAGCTTTTACTTAAACATAAACATTTAAAATACATACATAGATCACAATAAAAATGCTTCACTAGTACTACTCCATCTAAAATGTGGTATGTTAACAGTTGTTACAGTTGTTAGTTTACCCCTCGATAGTAGCCCTATAAATGGGAGCAGCTGTTGTACTGAACTGTTGTCATGATGGTCTTTAGGTGTGGTCTTTGCTGATGTAACGCTCTCGGCTCTCTCACTGCTGCTGTTGTTAACACTTCTAATGTATACACTTTCGTCATGTTGAAGCCATTGCTTCATAAATAATATTGGTCTCTCCGAAACCTGCACACTCTACTCCTCTTCCATTGCTATCCATCAGGTGTCCTCCCACCCCTTAATCTGACCCAATACTCCATCCCCTGACTGCTGTGTTTGCTGCTGCACAGGTCCAGGCCATCAGTGAGTCGAACCGGTTTGAGACGGAGATCCGTCAGGAGCAGGAGGAGAAGAAGAAGCAGCTGGAGGAGCAGAAAGTGAGACGTGCTGCCTTCAAGGACCTGCAGTCAGCCTTCAAGTGATCCAGGACCAGTGGCTCTGTGTCTCATGCTGTCAGTCTGTCGTTGTGTTTGAATGCTCCATGTGTGTCAGACAGTGCTGATCCAGAGTCAAACTGACTCACACACATTGGTCACTAGTCTACCATACCATGAACTGGGTACATTCTGAAAATCAGAAGAAAAATAATAATTGATTGATATAATTGTGTTTATTTAGCTCCGCTGCTCAGTAACTTTCTCAAACATGGAAAATAAATGTTTAGTGCAAATATAGCAGGACTGCCATGAGAGTAGTCTGTGCTGGGCTCAATGAAGGAGGATTTTTAAAGTACCTGTCATCCTCCACTGTGCACTTTTTATTCACCTGTCACAGGGCTCCAGTAACAACGGTTGGAATGATTGTCAACTGGATAGCTTTTTAATATAATCCTGCCTTTTAGTAAACAAACTGCTGTGCAGTGTTTGGTGTCTAATAAACCTTCTCTCATGGATTTATTAATCCAGTTGGCCTTCCCGACACAAAACACACTCACACCAACAAAGCGACAATGTGATGACCCAGTGTCCAGTTCTGAGTGTGTGTGTAGACTAGTGATGAATGCCCTTGTTCTGCTGCCCTGGCTACATGTGTATGTATGTATTTGTATATGACCTTGTTGGACTACTTTCTATTTTACTCATTCCTCAGTGACACCTGTCACACACCATTAAGATAGTGTTCAATGTTAAATGAATAACTGAGCTGCACATTTTTACTGTCAGCTCTGTATTTTTCTATTAGGGGTTAGGTGGGTATTTAGTATGTTATTCAGGCTGATCGTGGTGTGCTATTCTTCAGCACCTTGTTTTGCAGGGGCCCTCTGTAACTTAAATAAGTGTGTTTCCTATCTAGTTTCAGTCAGTATTCCTCTCCCTCAGCTCAGTTAACAATCAATTCACCTGCTGAGATCTGGAGCTGTACTATCTTATTGGGACTTCATGCAAACCACATGAGCCATCAGATCAATAAGAATCAGATCAATGAGAATCCGATCAGTCAAAAAGAAAAGTTATTTTATCTTCTCCAAGATCATCAAATCTCTTAAATTGAAACCAGCCTTGAGAAAGTGCTCATCTTAATTACTGCTCTCACTTCTTGTTGTGAAATCCTGCTTTTGTATTGATTGATTGTAAGACATTTTTTTTTTTTTTAAATATCACTGCAAGCAGGAAGGTTCAGACCTTCTTTTCACAGTGTCTGAGACTTCATAAAGCTGAACAAAGTGATGGGGGAGCGGGACCAATCACAGCATTGTTCCAGCGTTATAATGAACGCAGCACTTCAGCAACTGTCCATTCTAAGTCCTGCCATCTTGCCCTCCTTTATGGGATCTTAACAAAACTTGAATTTTATCAGCGTTATTAAAAAAGTTAGTTACTGTCGTTTTCCTGCTAACTCTCATCCTTTGCAAATACTTTTTTTCATTGACGGCAACCGTGTTTTCAATTTGATCTTGCTTATTTGTAATATAAATGTTTATCCCTGTTGGCAATCTGACCCAGGGCGGGGGCCTTTCAACATTTTTATTTTGTGGCTGTTTATTAAGCACCTCCATCAATCCAATTAGACTCGTATTTAATGGGAAGCATAATAACATTTCAACTTAAACAAAATGATGTAAACAAGTCTTTCATTATTCTGTCTCCTTGAATAGTCATCATGTTGAGGACTAGGCCAACACTGTATTATTAAGCAGTAGGGAACAAAAGCTTTCATTCATTTCAAACTCTTTATTAAACATCGCCAAAATACACCAAAATAGAAAAAAAACACAGTGCTCTGAAGTTCTGACAAGAGAACTAGGCTCTCTTAGGTGGGGAAGACAAACGTTTTATAAAGAAGAAAGGTCCATGGCAAATTCATATTTTGTAGGAGATTCTAAAAGCATGGACACCTCTTCATGTCCAACCCTCAGCACAGTTTCCTTAAAAAACATGATGATTTTACAGACTGCTTACACCTGAAGGGGAAGCCAATAAACAGACCGGGGCAGATACAAAGTATGACCACTAGGTGGCTCCTCTGACCATGTGAAGAAGGAAGAACAAAATCAGTCTCTTCCTACTGATTTACCCTCATTTCCTAAATATTCAAAAAAATCATGTTTTTTTGGAAAAATAAAAATAATAAAATTACGTTTCCTTATTATTTACAAATATTTTAGTTATCAACAGGATTATGCCAACACTGTAATATATAGTGGTAGGGATTCTTCTCCAGCATCATCCCTCTATGTTCCTAATGTTACCAGAGAAGTGCCAAAGGTTGAACTAAAGTCAATGTGCCCAGTTTTACTCTCCTGAAACAGAAATGTTAATGGAAATAATATTAATTGTAGTACGGTTAGCTTTCGGCCATGGTCAGGTCAATGTATTGTTGGTACAGCATTCCCTCACAATACTCCTACAATCATTTGAAGTCCATCAGTGGCCTGGATGTATTTTTCTGCTGTAATTCTGCTGGGGACATGTTTCCAGCTGCTCATGTTGCTATGAAAGTTATGGACTCACCTTAATATCTGACAGAAAGTCAATGTTCACTGTGACAATCTAAAAACTGTGCTGGGAGTGATCAACATCAGGGTACAGTTTGATTTTTATTACGTTTTTCCTTACTTTGTTGTAATATGTACATTAGTACTGTCTTGTATGCTGATCAGATAATAAAAAACGGTATTGCTCCGTCATTTTTACTTTCCGACAACATGCATCTTTCTCTCAATAAATTGTCCAGTGTGTCATCCCTGTGTTTCAATTGACAGGAGAACAGAAAGAGAACATCATGGAGGTTACCCATCCCTTAGTTTTGTCCTCTTTAGGTCCACTGATAAAACATTAATTGAAAATATTTAGCATAGATAAGGATTGTGATTTATTTTGAATTAGTATCTTAAAATGTGATTCATCACAGAGTCAGTCAGTTGTGTTAACTTGCCATATTTAGTTGTGTGAAAATCAATCTTTAGACTTTCTCTTTGGACATTATGCTCTGATGTCAGTTTCAAAACGGATCAATTTAAATTGTTCTTTCAAAACAGAACACACCATTTATAATCCTATGTTCAATACAGTAATGTGCTGCCTAAATGTCAGGGCATGTCAATGACATCATCAGGTAACATTCAGAAACATTATACATACTGCCTAAATGAGAATAAATGGACAACAAGTCTTCTCCTTTGTAAACATATGTTTAATTGTATTTAAATTGACTGAAAATGTAATTCAAGTAAACTAAGAAAACCAATGTCCTTACTATTTTACAAATAGGATTTAGGTTTACCCTTAACCCTTGTGCCCTCCTCAAGTTTACTACCCTCTGGACACCTTCGTGGCAAAAATGTACACGCCCAGAAAACTGCTATTTCATTCATTCATCATCCATCAATATTTTGTTCTGCTTTTTTTTCTTCCATAAATCACTTTTAACAACTTCTAACGTGCTCAAAACTACCAACCATTCAATCATTTTCTGGATTTTAAACCTTTTAAATGCCTGTTTAATTATTTGAATTATCTCATAATTTATTACAAAAAAACACAAAACGACATTATTTTCAATATAATAATTAGTAGGGGGATGGGGCTTTGGTGGTTATTAGAGTCTTGGATATGTCAAAGATTAACAACAAAATTGATATGATTGCATTATTATTTTTGGCGTAGTGTCAGATACTACCTCTCGACACCTTCGCAGCGGCCTCCGCTGTCCGCCCAGTCTTGCCTTCCCTTGTGTGCCTGGTCGGTTCGTCGTTGTTTTTCGTGAGGTTTTGTTCTGATGTCCTGTCTGGACTGTACTGAGGGTATGAAGGTAGATATGGTGCAAAATGCGAGAGCGTGTAAAACCTGATGTGAGCACTTGCAGAAAAGAAATCTGAGCTTGTGTGCATACATTTACACTTGTATAACATATCTGTGAACCACATTTGAAGTCACAGAAGAAAAAAAAAAGTTTTGTACCTTGTAGAAAAAAAATGAACTTAGTGATGAAATGTTCACTTGCAGAAAAATATATTTAATATATTTTTTAAATATATTTTCCATTACAACTGCAACTTGGTTATTACAACCTCTCAAATCAGTCATTACAACTTCATGAATCTGCTCTGTGGCAGTATAAATCGACGAATCTGCGGCCTTGACTTTTGCTACACTTCTTGCGATGAATGTGTCGCAAAAGTAATTTTCACCTGTAGATGTGGGGGGAGGGAGGGGGGTTGGAGCGAAGGGGCGGAGCTATCAGAACGACGAGGCTCGGGTCAGTCACTGCCCCTTTCACACCAATGCGTTTTCAGCTCCGGCTTGGAGCTGGAGCCTGAAAAGTACCGGTTTTTCCTGTTCACACCGCAGCGGCGCCGCCTCTTAGCTCCGGAATGCGGTTCACTTCCAGCTCCAAAAAATTGTCAGTCTAGAGCATAGACTGTATATATAAATGGACGTAGGGTCCGTGACGTCACCCATAGGATTCTGCAGAGTTGCCGAGAAGCCCTTAGTAGGCGGAGTCGGCCACTAACGGCTCGACAGTGACGTCAGAGTTCCACTCCCGCCTGCTCCAAATAAGGGCAAAGAGGCGGAGCCGAGGCGGGACCTGCTGCCACCGGGCTGGAAGTTCCAGAGCTAGCTGAAGCTACCAAGCTAAGCTAACATGCTCCCCATCTGCACACTGCCGTCGCATTTTACGTTTCTAAGGTAAGCGGACATGAGACTATTCAGCAAAACTATAAATAATAATCTAAGTTATTGAGTTTTTAGCATAATACTTCAGAATCTTAAAATCCCTTAACGTTTGTATGCAATTGTGCTAAATTCAACACTGGAATCAAGCAAATATTAATATGTTTGCATGACATTAGTTATTTATATTTTGCCATCACTTAATTATACGTTTAATACATTTAAGTTAAGCTAAGGTACATGTGATGATAGCTAGTTAGTGCTCTTACCTGTGAGGCCTCCTCCAAACAGCATTATAACCAGACTGTATCATTAAAACTATAAGTACCAGTTCTAGATCCTTGACTTTAGACAAACAATTCAAAAGACAAAATGTATTTAAAGACCAATCTTTATTTGAAGGTGCCTCTTAACCTGGGATATTAGTTATACAGTAATAGTATTGACAATCTAAAAAAACTGAGCAACTCAACAGTCAACTTTATATTTCTTATTGTCTAAAGCAGGGGTTTTCAAAGTCTGGGAAGGTGAGCCTCCCCTCAGAGAACATGAGAACAGCCGCGTCCCCCCTCCCAATTATTATTGCTATCATTATTATTATTATTATTGTTGTTGTTGCTATAATGCAGGGGTATTCAATTGCATTTCAAAGAGGTCCAATAAGAGCAAATGTCATTAAATGCTCTGTTTTCGCTGTCTACCTTTCTCTTTTTTGAGCACGCCATTTGAAGTTACTCCAACTGTTTCTCTCTTCTTGTCTCGTCTCTGTGTGTTTGAATCTATCGTGCTGACTCACTGACTGCACCGATTTGAATGGCTGAGTAGCATCACCTCCTAAAAACATTAAAAAATAACTTTTTAAAACCTTTTTATCTTTATGTTTTAAATATGTGTTTTAAACATTTTTTACATTTTCAACATCGTGGATGAATCCTTATATGCTCCCGGCAACACACTGAACATCAACTTTGCCTCCTTATTACACTCACCCCTACTTTAGTGCTGGGAACAATGAGTCTGCGTCTTTGATGCGCACATGCGGGTGATGCGGGGATCAGAGTCCTGCGGGGATCAGAGTCCTGCGGGGATCAGAGTCCTGCATTGGGTCGGTACCCGACGGGTGACCCGCAAAAAAAGTGATTCGCGGGTGGTAAGTTTCCTCAGACCTCTCCCCGCGGGACCGCGCATAATCATAACCTCTGCACCGCATCAATCTGCTGCTGAGCGCGCCACATTCGAAATGGCTGAGGTGAAGCTCTAGCGGAGAATACAGCATTGTAAATAACTCTTCCTCAAGAGCGAAATCCAACGTCTGGGAGGCTTTTGGTGTCATGGAGAAAATAACCAACATCCCACGCTTTTTGAGCCAAATACGCAACTGCGTGTGTTAATAATTGCATGTTTTCAGTGCTCCTAGGATATGCGGGTTCGGGTCGGTTTGCGGATCTTGTGCCGACGGGTCGGGTCGGTTTGCGGAACTAATTGGCAATATGTGCGGGTGGCGGGGCGGGTTCGGTATTGCACGTTGCAGGTGCGGGGCGTGAGCGGGTCTTGAAAATCAGACCCGTGCAGGACTCTGGCGGGGATGCAATGTAGACAGGAATAAACGCAGATCAGCCTCTGGCTGCAGCCTTGACCGGTACTTGCTTTTGATCAAAGTCAATGCGGAAAACCCGCACTCACACCGGTAGGTGGAGGTGAAGGGTATGAGCACTTTTACAACCTTTTTGGCGAGGTGGGGGAACTCGGCCTCCACAGACAGCCAAAAGTGTGCAAGTGACACTTTACTCATCTTGTTCTCGTTACTTTTTTTTCTCATGCTGCGCCTCCCCTGAAGCTCTCTGGCGCCCCCCCAGGGAGGCGCGCCTCACACTTTGAAAACCGCTGGTCTAAAGCATTTATTATTTTCATTTTTCCCCTCTCATATTCAGTGTGGACGGATTGAGACAGCGTGGTGTCCAGAGAGCTGCAGAGACTTCAGGGAGAAACCTCCGTGTGATGGACACACAAGGGTCTTTCCTCAGCGAGGAGGACCAGGCCTGATGGATGCTGGGCATAGCTGATACCACCTGATCAGGCCTAGTCTGTCACTTTATTTGACTAAATGTGTTTACTTATACATTTAATAGGTTTACACCTTCTGTCCATATGTGCTTTTTATTTAAAACATGTTTGATTAACTTTTGGTTCACATTTCAATAAATTGAATTTGTATTTGCACTCCTTTTGTCCATTATTCTTAATGAAAATGTTAGATTGCACATTCACATCCGACTGAAGATTGACCCCATTTATTTGCGTTGCAAACTCTGCGGTACAAGATACATGTTGTGAAGCTCATAAAGTGAGGCAAATAGAAATAATCAGCTGATGGAGTGTAGATGTGGAAATAGGTGCATTCGATCAGCTGACTGTGTTTTCACAATAAAAATAGTTTCTTAGTGAATGTCCTGTACTGGTCTTAACATCTCATAACATCAGCTTTTAATTTTCCTATTGGATGTTTTTCTTGACCCTCGGAGAAAGAGGAGATGCTGAGTCGTGTCTTTCAGGCATGTCCTTTCCTAACAAAAATTACAGGAAACATAAAACATATTATTGCAGAACAAGTGTGTTATTTATGAAAGAGGTGTGTTTGTGTTTAGGGGCTGTAGATATAATTATTTTGTAATTGTAATGTTTTTTTTTATTTCAACAGTGAGCTACAAAGACAATCAGATTATGAATGAACAGTATGAAATTCATCAACATTGAAATGTATTTTATTATCAAAATAATATTTAACTGTTATTAAAAGAAGCTTGCTCTGTTGTCTCACTGAAAGAATAACTTTTACCACGTTTTTACAGACAATATTGAGAGATAAATAGCAGTTGTCACTATGCGTTAAATATCTTTGCCTTCAATACATTAAATTAGAAAGCTGACAAAGTCATATTGCTTGTTAACATCTAAATGTAACTTTTTGCATGGAAAAAGCCCTCAACTTAACTGATGTGTAGGTGATCTAGTATTTAGTATTGTTTAATGGAATGTATATCAGTGTATTAAAGTCAATACTTCATTTATTTAAACCAATATCTTTCTTGATTCTTTGTACAGTATGAAAAAAGAGTATTTGTACCTGTGCTGAAGTTCACTGCTGTGAGGAGTCCAGTTCTGTCTCTCACTCTCTGGTCCAGCCTGTCTGCATCACCTGGACACTTTAAACAAACAGATATATATGTAAAGAACCATGTGTACAAACAATATAACTTATTATCTTCTGTTGAACATGTTGGATTGTGTATTGGCCGAGTCAGGGTCCTTTTTATTTTACTGTAACTTTGGAAGTTGTGTTACCAATGCTTACCGTTTATTTGATACCAATTTGGTAATGCAATTAATAAAAACAACAAGGTTTGGGTTCGTTCTTCAGATGACTGTGACGTTAACGTGTAAGCTCAATAATGAATTCCAGCTCAACCAACCATATTGTAATATCTAAGTAATCATCTTGAAATATGACATTAATAATTGTAATATACACACATCTTATTGTGAGGTTGATTTCACATACACTACTTCGACGTTAGCTTGTCTACATACTTGAGCATAGCCAATTTAAATTAACCTTAGCGATGCATACAGTTCCTACCTACATAATAAAATATCTCTCTAAGTTACAAGGATGACCTTATTTTATCAACCTCAAACAGAAGCCGTTTGTTCTACAGTACTATCTCACTTAACGCTTAACACTTGTCTATTTCGTTTTAACCTTTATATATACAGTCTATGGTTTTAAGTTAACTTGGAGGCTACGATTAGCATCGTTAGCACCGATGTAGCTACCACTCGCTTACACGCTAACCCAAGCCTTAACATTCATTACGTAGCTGATTGAAATCATAAACACATAAATAAAGTACTCGAATTTCACTTACCGCAAAACGGCATTCATGCACCGTCTGTTTTAACCGCAGAGCGAGTCACAATAGTCCGATATATAAGCATGAAGAACAAACAAACACGGCCGGGGTCAAGTTGTGTTCCCTGGATGAACTGAGCAGGCAGAGTCCCTGTACAGTAGCTTCACGGAGACGGAGCAGCTAGCAGAGAGACAAGAAGCTAACAGCAGCAGTCACTTGACAGAGCTGTCACTCAATGTGACCACGCCCTAATTTATGCAAACACTTTAAGACCTAATATAAATAAAAGGGTAATGTTAGAAAACAATTCACTCACAGATTCATAATCATGAAGGTGGAATCTAACTATATCAATAATAATATTTATCGCATCCAGGGCTAGAAACATGTTTTTTTCTGCTGTAAAATTGGGCATCTTAACATGGGGGTCTATGGAAATTGCTCCTTTCTGCAGTCATCGCCTATCGGCCAATATATGAACTGCAGTTTGTGGCACTTCCGTATTGGCGTCCCGGCTCTTCCCCAGAGTTTGCCGCTTGGTCTAGAGGCAAGAGCTTCGGAGCTAAGAGGCGGCGCCGCTTACGTCTCTCTTACGTCGAGGCGTGCAGGAAACTAAACCCACCTCCCCTGAACATGCCATGGGTCGACTGAAGAGTCTCGTCATGCCTGCCTACAAGCAGTAGCGCTGAGCAAAGTGACTAGAAGGCAACCACACACTTATAAAAAAAAAAAACACTTTATAAAGTCAGGCAACACTAACCAGGCTTCGTGTGATTCTGTTTATTTGTACCTTACTTTGACCATCCGTTCGCTGTTATTGATCATTGTGGAGAGCAGGCAGACGTTTTGTTTTTTATTATAGCAGCTATCGGATGGAATCAATACATGGGCTGCACAGGTTGTCATGTCCGACTATCACAAGTAGAATCATAATGAAAAATACGCCGGTAAAATGTGCCTGTAGAACACGGCTTAGCAAGTAGTCAGTTTAGCTTCGGTTGCTATGCTAACATCACCCATGTTATGTTAGTGTATGTGAAATCAACCTCACAATAAGATCAGGGTTCCTGCAGGTTTCGCCAACTCAAATTTAAGACTTTTTAAGACCACTTCGAATAGAATTTAAGACCTATTTCACGGCAAGAAAGTATGAAGGAAAATTGCTATGAAAGAAGAAATACGTCCCATAATTACTTACAAATCAAATGTATTCATGTTCAACATAAGAACAATGACTGAACATAACAGCATAACAGTACAGAACTGTGTTAGCCAAAAAGTGTGTATGTGTCTCTGTGTGTGCTTGTGTGTGTGTTAGGGCTGTGCAATTAATCGTATTTTAATCGCCTTAATCGTGGCCTGCCACAATTACAAAAACAACATAATCGAAAAAAACTATTATTTAGCTTTGCTAGGTTGTGACAGTGCACTACAACATATTTGATCTAATTAATTTTAGTCTAATTTATTTTTATTTATCATATTTATATATGTTTAGTAGCTTGTGGAAGTGCGCTCCAAAATATTTGTTGATTTTGTTTATTGGTATTTATTATTTTGATATTATTTATTTAAATATATCGTTTATTTTTGTATTGGTTTTTCAGTTGAATTATACGTTCAGGGTAATCAACAGTTAAAAAGATACTGTTCTAATTATTATTTGTTTTAAAGTTCAATAAATGGATGTTTTCAAAGTCAATGAATAATCTTATTTAATAATCGTGATATCAATTATTGACCACAATAATCGTGATTATGATTTTTGCCATAATCGAGCAGCCCGTGTGTGTGTGTGTGTGTGTGTGTGTGTGTGTGTGTGTGTGTGTGTGTGTGTGTGAGAGAGAGAGCGAGAGAGAGAGAGTAACAAGAGCTATATTCAGAGCTCTGCTGCCTTGGCTACAATCTTTCATCGTTGCTGTTGTATGATTGGTGTTTAGCTACGGTATTTAGCGTATACACACTACAGCACCTCCGCTTTTAGGGTTGACGTCGAAGACCCAAACGTCGCCCGGAGGTCCAACGGTGTTGTTGCGGGAGCTGCTGCACTAGCTAACGCTGCACTAGCTAACGCTACATTAGCCAAACAAACGCTAATTTCTTTTGCAAAGGGTGCAGCAGGCTTCAAACACGTTCCCCTCCACTGGTTTCAACCAAGCACTAAATTCGATGTTTTCCAACCAAATACGGTTGAACTTACACTTCCCCATATTTATTTGTAAGTAGATTCGAAGAGACATGAGTTTCTGACTGCCGCTAGCTGAAGCTTGGTTGCTAGGTTACTAGCTGGGTGTTCTCCGTTAAGGGGCCGGGGGAAACAAAGTTAGTGATTACTGGTTCCATGTTGATTTATTTCAATACAAATTGTTGGGGGGAACTGAAAGGCTATTATCGTTACTTCGCAGCCCGGACATTTCCCCCAAAACACATTTTAGACGCGATCGCAACACAGAAGTACCTTTCAAATCCCATCATTTTTAAGACCTTCTAAATCATATTTAAGACCTTTCTTATTTTTTTGGTCATATTTAAGACCTTTTTAAGGCCTTCAATTCAGATGATCAAATTTAAGACTTTTTAAGACTTTTTAAGACCCCGCGGGAACCCTGAAAGTAATACTGGGGAAGTAATGGGCAAAACTTACCGTTGATTGACGCGCCATGTCAGCGGACTGGTAGCGACACGGACCGTTAGCCCCGCAGTCATCTGGTTCGACCTGACTATGGCTGTGACTAGAGATGGGCGAGTCCTGATTCATCCGGATCATTAACCCGGATCCTAGAAATGAGCTGGTCATGACGAGTCTCCCCTCTCCATTAACCCGAGTCCTTGAGTCCCACACTTGGTGTGACGTACAAATTAAAACTATAAATTGCGTCACTCGCTACTCTCTTTATAACATGTAAAATCACATTACAACGTACCCCAAGTCCATCTACCTACCCTTTAGCAAGTATACAGTCACAGGATAGCTGCCAGAAGTGATCGTTTGGCTCAGGGGAGGGGACGCGGATCAGTGAAACTTCCTGCAGACTCGTGGGGACTCAGAGGAGCCGACGGCTCCAACAGCAGACTCGCAGATTCGCAGATTCGCAAATCCTGACTCGCTGCAACACACAGCGGATCAGACTCGTGCGGACTCGGAGCCGTAACCATATAGCAGCAGATCCAGAGATCCAGCAGACTCGTCCGTCATGCACGAGTCCACAGCAGACTCGGATTCGCAAATCCTGACTCACTGTGTGTGCAACACACAGCAGAGCAGACTCGTGCGGACTCGGAGCCGTATATAGCAGCAGATCCAGAGATCCAGCAGACTCGTCCTCATGCACGAGTCAACAGCAGACTCAGATTTGCCAAATCGCAAAATAACCCTTTTTTTTGTGATCAACATTTTTTATTAAAGCAAAATACACTGTGTAGCGGAGGTTAATATAACGTCAGTTTAATAGATAGATAGATAGATAGTACTTTATTGATCCCAAATTGGGAAATTGTTGTTGTTACAGCAGCATAAGGCATTTTACAATAAAACAAAACTACAAAATATACAAGAATAGAAATAAAAATAAAATAAAATATAAAATATAAAATATACATGTCGAAATAGAAAATATACATGCAGATATTATATATATATATATATATATATACAAATATATATATATATATATATTCAAAATATATGGAATAATAATATGCTCGTGAAATGCAACAACTTTTCGGTTTCACCAATAGGATTTCTACGGTCTTGGTGATGCTGACTCATATGACTCGTATGATCCGGATCTCTTCAATGACTGACTCAGAAGACCCTGAGTCCGTAAAATGATCCGGATTTGCCATCTCTAGCTGTGACTGACCCGAGCCTCGTCGTTCTGATAGCTCCGCCCCTTCGCTCCAACCCCCCTCCCTCCCCCCACATCTACAGGTGAAATTTACTTTTGCGACACATTCATCGCAAGAAGTGTAGCAAAAGTCAAGGCCGCAGATTCGTCGATTTATACTGCCACAGAGCAGATTCGTGAAGTTGTAATGACTGATTTGAGAGGTTGTAATAACCAAGTTGCAGTTGTAATGGAAAATATATTTAAAAAGTATATATTTTTCTGCAAGTGAACATTTCATCACTAAGTTCATTTTTTTTCTACAAGCTACAAAACTTTTTTTTTTCTTCTGTGACTTCAAATGTGGTTCACAGATATGTTATACAAGTGTAAATGTATGCACACAAGCTCAGATTTCTTTTCTGCAAGTGCTCACATCAGGTTTTACACGCTCTCGCATTTTGCACCATATTTACCTTCATATGAGGGGCACCACAATAGTGATTCCCACTGCCCGACAAGATAGAGTGCTACAGCTAGCTCATGAAGGACATCAGGGTAGTGATGGGCAAATTAAGCAGTGGGTTTAAAGTATCTTTGCATTGCAAAATATTCGATGCACACACACACAGTAAGACTGAATATCATGTTCTATTTGCAATAAAAGATTGATAATTGTGTGTATTGGCTTATTGAGAAGAGAGTGCTGGAAAATATGGCATTGGTTGGGTGTGCTTGTGTAATTATGGCAGGGGGTGATTATGTGGGATGGGGAACACTCAAAGATCTTTATTGAGGTACATTATTGTTTTTATTTTTAATTTTTCTAAAGGCATTTCTTTTGCCAGAGAGGGCCTTTTATCAGTCATGTGTAAAGACGAAAAGCGGGCATTGATTAAAAGTTCGTCCAGCCCAGGACTTTAACCAGTTTGACGGAGGATGTCACCGTACGTGGGTCGCCAGCTCTATCCACTGGGCTATCCATTCATTTCACTTTCAAAAGTCCTTTTGGATATTCGTCATGGTCTTTTTTGTTCACAACTTCTCCACATTTTGAAGTGTTTGTCGAGCCAGAACGACCTACCTTCCTGGCTTGCTCTATAATGATCGAATACAAATGCAATACCAACAACAACTCAACAGCAACAACACAAACTACGACAACAACCCACACATTGCGCATTGTTTAGAGCAGTTATAAAGTGCAAAAAAAGGGCGCTCAAATTCGAAACTGTTTCAACTTGTCACCAGTCAGAATCAAAACGGGGCAGTGCATTGAATCGCCTGATTGGACCGCGAACCAGTCAAGTGATTAATTCAGGCAATAAAGGAAGTAAACATCCAGCAAGTTGAGTCTGTCTGATCACAGCAAGGAAACATGACAGCAATCTTCTGTAGAAGTTTGTGGATTCATCTGTAGAAAAGGGAGGCATTTGGCTGCTAGCTAGCTTAAGCTAAGTAGCATGCAGTATTAGCAGTCTAGGCTTTAGCTGTTGCTAGGCCACGCTACTGTCAGACTGAGGTTGTCGTAAAAATATTTAAATATGGCCAAATCCCTCCGTCTATTTACGAATAACTTTCCCAGTGATAAATTAATGTCCAGGAGCCGCTGCTCGAAGTTTTCAGAAAAGAAAAATAGGAAAATCAGCATAAAAAAGTAATCAAAAGCAAGCGCAAGCAGAAAAGCGTCTGCACTATAAGAAAGCGTCTGTTTTCTTCCATAGCGACACCGGAGATACTGCGCAACCTCAGGAGGATCTGTTGGTGGGAGCTGCCTCAACGTTGAGGTTGTTACGTCAACATGCTCTGACCTACTTCATGAAATTGAAGCTCCTCAGCCATTATAAAACATATGATGAGTGTAGCTCTCTTCACGACACAGACACAGGTCGGTTCTTTAAAACGGGCGTTTATTTATTGGAGTTTTCATCCTGTAGCCTCCCCTCTTCCGTTACGCCATGAGAACTACAACACCGAATGACACGTATACATAGCCAAACATATTAGCATATTGTGCTACACATATGAATGACAATAAGAAAATGAAAACATACAACAAATACCTCGTTGGCCGCTTGTCGTGAAAGGAGATTAATCTTACAGTTCCTTTTCTGTATAACTTTGTCACATTAAACTTTGTCACAGACTTCAGCAGAGCTTCAAACAAAGACGTCAACCCACGTTGAGTTGTCCAGTGTAACAACAAAACACGCAGTACCAGCACATGAACAAACATTAGTTCCTATCGGTTTAACATGTAAAACAAACTGTATTAGATCATGCCATATTTAACGATTATAAAATAACATGAAATAAAGTATTTATTTATCTAATTGAACTATGACATTAATTGTGTTATTCTTTTTTAATTAAGCTAACTTTGTTACGCCATTTACACTCCCACCAAATCACTCATTAACTCAAATGTGGGATTTTCGTTCAAACAAAATGCAAAGAAACAATCAAGTGTTTTCAGTGTGTATGACTATACTCTCATGTATGGGACTTAAGTGGCCTGAAGTAAGGTGACTACCTTATGAATGGGTCTTTCGACTAGTCTAGTGTGTGGTTTTCCTTTACCAAGTGTAGTGTTACTGACTAGTAACTTCAGCTTTCGCTTCAGCTTTCGCTTACGCTTTCGCTTACGCTTTCGCTTACGCTTACGCTTACGCTTACGCTTACGCTTACGCTTCCACTCGTTTCTTGGTAGGCTGTCATCTCGCAGAATGACAATGTCATCTACTTGTGAATTCTGTAATGCCTTTGACCATGTCTGCCGCTGTTGGAGATTTAGCAGGTATTCTCGTTTCCATCTTTGACAGAATTCATTGGCAAATAATTGCATTCTTCTTTCTTCAAGGCTAGTTGCTTCATTAGTTTTGGCCGAAATCCCTTGGATTCTCCTGCAAATCTCTTGAGTCTTGCGACGGCTCTCACTTCCCTGGACCAGTCAGAAAACTTAGAGAAGCGGTTCACCATTGAATTTTCTTCCATAGTCTTGACTGTGTGAACATGAACTTTGCGATGTTCAGGATTGTTTGTTTCTACTTCTCCCACCTTCTCTTCACATGGGAGGTTCAGCTGGAAAAGAAAGTCAGGTCCTTTTAGCGAGTTAGACTCTTCGAGCTCAACTGCACTCAGCTCCTTTGAGGCGTAGTCGGCTGGGTTATTTTCTGTAGTGTGTTCAGTGAAATCAGACTTGAGAACTCTGATTATGTCTATTGGATTGATCTCTTTGACTTGAGTTCTGCACACAAAGTGTACTTCTTTATTCAGCTCAATTGCTGGCTGTAAAGCAGGTATTACTTGTCGCACTATGATTCTGTGACTAGTTCCTGTTGTGTCACAGTTGTCTTTTGCTGGATTCGAGGAGCCGATGATACTCCAGCCAAGGTCTGTCCGCTGTGCATATGGATAATTGTCTTCACCGGATAGGATCTCTCTTGGAAGGAGGGCTTGCTGACAGTTATATCCGATTAAAAGACCTACTTCGCAATCCAATGGTGGTGGAATCTTGTCTGCCAACTGTTCCAAATGTGGCCATTTTATGGCGCATTTCCTCTACACGGTCGGCCTCGGCCACACTCGGTACGGCTCGGTACGGCTTGGCCGCGTTGGGCCTTAACAGGGCCGACTCACTTCATGCTGCGCTTCCATTACAGTTTAGGAACTGGGGTAGTTACTATAGTAACGCAGTGTAGGCGGAGCCGTGACGTCATCTTCAATGAGAACTCCAGAAACACAACACAGCCGTTAGCTGTTAGCACTCAGAGCTCACAGCTCCTTATATATGTTCAGAAACTCGACAAAAGTTAAACAAGTACACACCACAGACTGCCTGTGTCATGGTGAATACAGTCGCTGCTTTATTTATGTCTGTATAGGCCGTTGTTGTGAGTGTGGACGGTCAGAGCATATACTGCGTTAGCTTAGCCAATCTCCATCTAGAAAAACACGCATTTTAAAAGGTTTTTCGCCTGCCGTCTGTCTGCAGACTTGACAAAGCATTAATTCATGGTTTTTACTAACCGGTATCAGTATGTTGTTACTTCGGCATCATTTTGAAACGTGTATTACAATTAAATCACGGTCAAATATGTCCATCTTGTTGTAGTTCTAGCCCTCTTGCCAGCGCTCCTCTCTCTAGTTTAGCATACTCAGCCCGACTCAGCCCTGTTTGTTGGCCCCGATAGAACCACAATTTTGTCGGGCCAGAAAAGAGGTGAAAAAGTGGCCCCGGGCCGGGCCGGGCCGTAACTAGGCCTAGTGGAAGCGCAACCAAAAACGGGTACGGCACGACACGGCACGCTTAAAGCGAGCTCCGCGCTGTAGTGGAACTGCGGCATTAGAGCTGTCTCTGAGGTAGGTAAGTGTGACCTGTCAACTGGAATGAACTCTCTTGTGAAAAGAGGTGACAAAGGAATCCTTTTTTCCAGGTCGTATCCCCTCACTTGAAGATCTGTCAGTTTCTGACAGGGTATGACTGTTGACTTTGTTGACATTGTAAATAGCCGCAAACGAACATTTTCTTTGTTTGTGTCAAGATTTTGGGCCACTTCATCTAGAATGAAAGTCGTGTCACTCTGTGTGTCCAAGAGTGCGTAGACAAGAACTTCTTGTTCTGGCTGTTTTGCGGATGAGACCCAGACTGGTATGATTGCGGACGTTTGTGTGCTTGGGCCTTCTTGTATGACTCTGTTGGTGGTTGCAGCGATTTCTTTGGTGTCTGTTTTGTCCTTTGAGATGTCGTCTCCATTAAAGGTTGTTGACCTTTTGAACTTGTCATCATGCAAACACGTTGGATGTCTCCTCTGACACTTTTCACATGTGCTTTTGTCATTGTACGCCTTTGACTGATGACCAGTATTCAAACATCCAAAGCATAGCCTTTCTGCATACACAAACTTGATGCGATCTTCAACTGTCTTCTCTACAAACTTTCTACACTTTGGGAGGACGTGTCCTGTTCCTTTGCAGAAGATGCATGTTGGGATGCTACTTTGTGTTGTGTTTGTGGACAGTGTCTTTGCTTGAATAGTTTGGCTTCTTGGATTCTTTGTTTTTTCACTTTCGACACTCCTGATAGCTTGTATCGAGGATATGGGATCACATGCGAGATCTGCTTCCTTTGATATGAAATCTACAAACACTTTGAATGGTGGGTAACCACCGTTTGCATGTCTGGCCTCCATTGCTTTTCGGTTCCAGCCGGATACCAACCAATCTGGCAGTTTCATCAATATTTGTTGACTCTCGTTGAAGTCATTCAGTACTTCTAATGTCTTAATGTGGGGCATTGCAGCCTCACAGCTCTTAAGGAAGTCTGCAAATTCTCTTAGTTCGCAGCCATCTTTAGAGCTTATCTTTGGCCATCCATGTAGCTTGTCTCTGAAGGACTTCCCAATAATAAATGGGTCTCCGAAACGTTTTTCTCACAGCTGCCACAGAGTCATATGCTGCTTCGGTGCCTAACAGGAAGAATCCTTCTACTGCTTTCTTTGCAGCACCTCCTATGTACTTTCTTAGGTAATACAGTTTTTCATTCTTTGGAATGTTTTTCCTGTCTATTAACCTGTTAAGCCCTGAGCCTGTTTTTCAGGTCTCAGGCTCGAAAATGACATTCCCAGAACAAATGACCATATCTTCCCTTCTAAAAGGGTTAAATTAATAATCTTTTTTCTCAAAGTAATGATAAACCTGTGAGTTGGATGTAGAAAAGTCAGAATCAATATAGATATTTTTTATTTTAAAGAAAGTTCAGATTTTACATAGTAAAAAACTTTAAATTATAGTGTCTGTCTAAACATTATCTTTTACTTATAGTGAAAACTACCCTTGGATGATGGTTAGGTAGACTAAAAGCTTTAGGAATCCAAAGTACAACATATAATAAGTACCCTGTATCAAGATTGATGCAAAACAAGTGACATTTGACCTTTTTAGAGAGGTTTAGCCAAAAACACTCCACCTCTGAGGTGATTTGGGTGGAAATGTTTTTTTTTTCATATCTCTGGAACCCATTGGTCGATTTTGATGGTTGACACCTCTTTCTGACCGTTAGAGCCAATAGAATCGAAGGGGGAGTCCCCCACACACACTCTAGCTCTGACATCTAGAAACGGAAAAGCATGGATTATCCGTTTTATTGCTCATGGATTATCAGAAATCATTTCAAAGGGACACAGACACATTGGATTAACCTATGGATTAACTTCAGCAGCGTTTTTATCGTTTGAATGCCATTGAAGACCACTTTGGAGAGACTACAGAGCCAAGGTAAGAATGTTAGCATTTTTAGCTACCTAGCGTCACCTGTTTTGATGTCTGTTTTTGTTTATAACGTCGCGATTTCGTATAATTCAGTGATAATGAGGGTACCCATCGATTCTGTGTCACCTCACGATGTGGATCGATGTCATGGATGTGGAGAAAATATAACTAATAAGGTTTTGTGAGTGATTTTCGGTGCAGTAATCTGTTAGCATTTTTTGCTCGTTGCTAATTCAGAGGCTCAGTGTTAGCATTGTGGGTTTTCTTTTGAAAAAAAAAAAGAAATGATCAGTTAGATGAGTTTCTTCCAGTTACATGGATATAACACATTCATAGTTTATTAAATGAACATGCCCTCAGACACTGTTTCCTGCAAGATGTTGCGGCAGTGCCCCGGTACCGGGGTCTCTAGGGCTTAACAGGTTAAAGTTTCAAAGGATAGTTGCCAGTCTTTGAATTTCAAAGGATCTCCAGTGAATAATGCAGGCTCTGGTGTTGGAAGGTGATTTGCACTTAATGCTTCTGCTAGTATTTTAACCAAGTCAGCACTATTCTGCATCTGAGCTAAGCCTAACCCTAATTCACTCAACAATTGATAATCATTAAGGTGGAATCTAACTATATCCAGAATAATTTTGATTGCATCCAGGGGTAGAAACATGTTTATTTCTGCTGTAAAGTTGGGCATTTTAACATGGGGGTCTATGGAAATTCATCCTTTCTGCAGTCATCGCCTATCGGCCATTAGATGAACTGCAGTTTGTGGCACTTCCTTATTGGCCTCCCGGCTCTGCCCCAGAGTTTGCCGCTTGGTTCTACCAGCAATGACAAACAGAGGAGAATGCTGCGTGGGGTCTGGGTGCCGTGTTGGCGGGGCGTTGCGGGGCTCGCTGCTCTGCCCTTTGAGGCTTGAGGAGCGGACAGTGTGAGCTGTATTACTGGTGTCGTTTCCTGGTTGCTGCGTGGGGTCTGCGAGACAGCGAGACACCGCGAAACTCAGCCTGAGCACACACATACACTCACAGCCAGGCTGTTCGCCACACAGTTCGCCACACACTCACAGCCTGAGAAAAGATAAGGCTGAGTGAGTGTGTGTGCCGGCGAAACTCTGCAATGTTGCGCGGCTGAGAAAAGATAAGGCTGAGTGAGTGTGAGTGTGTGTGTGTGAGGAGCTCCACGGATTGGTCCATTTGGTCGTTGTTACATCACCGTGACCAGGAAGAAAAATATGGAAAAATAAATCTCCAACGAGGCGTTCTGGGGCAGCATAGACAGGTATTTTCTGTGTTAGAGTTTTACTCGCTACAGGGTGTACTTTGAGGGTTTGTGACTTTGCAGACCGTTTACATGCATAAAAAGCTACATAACACACAAGGGGACGGGTAATAACCGGAAAAGCATGTCATGGGGCCTTTAACCCGTTAAGCCCGAGAGACCCCGGTACCGGGGTACTGCCGCAACATCTTGCAGGAAACAGTGTCTGAGGGCATGTTCATTTAATAAAACTATGAATGTTTTATATCCATGTAACGGGAAGAAACTCATCTAACTGATCATTTTTTTTTTTTTTTCAAAAGAAAACCCACAATGCTAACACTGAGCCTCTGAATTAGCAACGAGCGAAAAATGCTAACACCTTACTGCACCGAAAATCACTCACAAAACCTTATTATTTATCTTTTCACCACATCCAACACATCATTTCACATCGTGAGGTGACACAGAATCGATTGACACCGACATTACCACTGAATTATACGTATTTGCGATGTTATAAGCAAAAACGGACATCAAAACAGGTGACGCTAGGTAGCTAAAAATGCTAACATTTTTATCTTGGCTCTGTAGTCTCTCCAAAGTGGTCTTCAATGGCATTAAAACGATAAAAACGCTGCTGAAGTTAATCCATAGGTTAATCTAATGTGTCTGTGTCCCTTTGAAATGATTTCTGATAATCCATAAGCAATAAAACTGCTTTTCCGTTTCCAGATGTCAAAGCTAGAGATAGGTCCACTCTGATGCAAAATTACATGCGCGAAGCCCCCACCTTTTCTCTTCACAACGTGTGTGTGTGGGGGACTCCCCCTTCGATTCTATTGGCTCTAACGGTCAGAAAGAGGTGTCAACCATCAACATCGAGCAAGGGGGGCCAGAGATATGGAAAATCCACCCAAATGACCCCAGAAGTGGGTTTCTTTTTGCTAAATCTCTATAAAAAGGTAAAATGTCACTTGTTTTGCATCAATCTTGATACAGGGTACTTATTATATATATATATTGTATTATGTACTTTGGATTCCTAAAGCTTTTAGTCTACTAACCCATCATCCAAGGGTGGTTTTCACTATAAGTAAAAAAGAATCTTTGGACGGACACTATAATTTACAGTTTTTTACTATGTTCAATCTGAATTTTCTTTAAAATAAAAAACATCTATATTGATTCTGACTTTTCTACATCCAACTCACAGGTTTATCATTACTTTGAGAAAAAATATTATTAATTTAACCCTTTTAGAAGGGAAGATATGGTCATTTGTTCTGGGAATGTCATTTTCGAGCCTGAGACCTGAAAAACAGGTTATGGGCTTAACAGGTTAAACTAAAACTTTAAGGACTTTAAGAAGAAGGACTAAGATGTGTGATAAAAATCAACAGATTTATGGATTTTAGGAGTCATGCCTATGGAGGTTTGTAGGCTAGTGTAATATCTGCAGGGCTGATGAGGAAGGTAAGACAGCAGGTTGAATAAAATCCAGGTAACTATAAAGCTGATAAGGGAAGTGGCTTGCCAGTCTGTTCACAATTCCAAAATATGGTGACAACCTGTATGTATTTATTTTTAAGTTAATTTGAATATCACTTAACCTGTTAAGCACCAAGCCTGTTTTTCATGTTTCAGGCTCGAAAATGACATGCCCAAAACAAATGACTACAACCTAACTTCTAAAAGGGTTATATGAATAATTTATTTTATCAAAGCAAGGTTACATCTGTGAGTTGGATGTAGAAGTGTCAGAATCAATATAAATGTTTTTTATTTTAAAGAAAATTCAGATTTTACATCGTAAAAAAACTGTAAATTATAGTGTCCGTCCAAAAATTATTTTTTACAGATAGTGAAAACTACCCTTGGATGATGGGTTAGTAGACTAAAAGCTTTAGGAATCCAAAGTACAACATATAATAAGTACCCTGTATCAAGATTGATGCAAAACAAGTGACATTTGACCTTTTTAGAGAGATTTAGCCAAAACCACCCCACCTCTGAGGTGATTTGGGTGAAAATGTTTTTTTTTTCCATATCTCTGGCCCCCCTTGCTCGATTTTGATGGTTGACACCTCTTTCTGACCGTTAGAGCCAATAGAATCGAAGGGGGAGGCCCACATACACACTCATTGTAAAGAGAAAAGGTGGGGGCTGCGCGCATGTAATTTAGCATCAGAGTGGACCGATCTCTCCCTCTGGAATTTGGAAACTAAAAAGCAGTTTTGTTGCTTATGGATTATCAGAAATAATTTCAAAGAGGGCACAGATACATTGGATGAACCTATGGATTAACTGCAGCATCGTTTTTTTTTTTTATCGTTTTAATGCCATTGAAGACCAGTTTTGACCAAGGTAAGCCATGTTAGCGTTTCTAGCTACTTAGCTCCACATGTTATGATGTACGCTTTCGTTTATAGCGTCGCAAATGTTTATCACTGAGTGTTGAGGTTTTTTATACAGATTCAGTGTCTCCAGGACACCAAAAACGAGTGGTTGGCTGTGCATCTAGGATAAGTAATAAGGGAGTTATTGTGAGTTTAAGTGCCGTTTTAGGTTAAATCTTTTCGCTCATGGCTAATTCAGAGGCTGAGTGCTAGCATTGTGGGTTTTTTTTGGAAAAAAAAAATTAAAAAGATCACTTAGCTGAGTTTCTTCCCGTTACATGGATATAAAACATTCATAGTTTTATTAAATATTAAGATTCCTTAGACGTTGTTTCCTGCAAATGACGCGTTTATCCGCCCGGTACCGGGGGGGCCGTGCGTAACAGGTTAACCCTAATATTGAAGATTCCAAGATAGCAGATCATTCATAACATTATACATAAAAATGATCTAAACCAAATGTATTAATTACATTTACAGGCTTCTGTTGATCAGATGTTTCACTTTTGTCTTGTGCTGGATACGTAGGAGAAGGGAAAAGAGGTGTCATTTGTGCTATGTACTCCGAGCAGCCTCAAACTGGGTTCTGCAGTCATTTTTGTTCAACGGACGCTGGGATTTTTGAGTAGGAGGTACCTGGTGTTAAGGCCCCGATATTCAAAACACAGCATTGTTTTTTGTGTCAAAATGAAAAACAGGCTTTAATAGAAAAAAAAACATTAAAGAAGACTAAAGGGACTTTCACATAGGACACGCAGGTTCTAATCCATTCATTGTCTATGTTTTTGCCGGTGCTAGAGCTGGTCAGTGCTGCGCTAAGGTTGAACAAGTTTCAACTTGAGCGCAGCGCTCAGGGTCGTCACATCGCACGTCCAATAGTAAGGCGTCTTGAGACCCAGTTTGCCTCTCTTTCCGTGTCTCAAAGCCGCATCTTAATTTTTCATACGCTCACCAAACCTTTGCTCTGCGCTCCATATAAGTAGGCCTATAATGATTCTATTTGTGATACTAAATATAGCCTATAATGTTAAACAGAACATGCTGTGATGTTGCTGTGTTCAGAGCGACACCGACACCAGTGTTTCCAAACAACTCCATCTCTGTTGGTCTCTTTTTTTCAAAATAAATGGGGAGAGCAGCTTCTCAAAACTGTTCCATTTAAAGACTGCTGAGACATCGGATAAATGAGGATGCCAGGCTAAAACTTGACAATATTGAAGCGTTATAAATTAGAAACGGGGCAATGTCGATATAGCATTAAATCCACATTGTTCCGTTCAATTCTCACTGTGTGCAGTGACCTCACTCCCCCCAACCCTCCTGCGTGCTCGCCGCCGTGCAATTGGATCGTCTTATCAGTTATCTCTATTAAACATGATGGACGATCTAAAAGTAGAGCTGATAGCCCAAACCTAACTTCTGTATATAAAGGTACACACCCCAAACATAATAACTAACATTTAAACATTACCTTGAGCAGTAATACCTTTACACTACACCAATTAATTACACTATTTTGTATGTAAGGATTACACTCATAGACTGTATATATAAATGGACGTAGGGTCCGTGACGTCACCCATAGGATTCTGCTGAGTTGCTGAGAAGCCTAAAGTAGGCGGTGTCGGCCACTAACGTCTCGACAGTGACGTCAGAGTCCAACTCCCGCCTGCTCCAGCCTGATCCAAATAAGGGCGAAAAGTCGGAGCCGAGGCGGGACCTGCTGCCACCGAGCTGGAAGCTCCAGAGCTAGCTGAGGCTACCAAGCTAAGCTAACATGCTCCCCGTCTGCACACTGCCGTCACATTTTACGTTTCTAAGGTAAGCGGACATGAAACTATTCAGCAAACTATAAATAATAATCTAAGTTATTGAGTTTTTAGCATAATACTTCAGAATCTTAAAATCCCTTGACGTTTGTATGCAATTGTGCTAAATTCAACACTGGAATCAAGCAAATATTAATATGTTTGCATGACATTAGTTATTTATATTTTGCTGTCACTTAATTATACGTTTAATACATTTAAGTCAAGCTAAGGTACATGTGATGGTAGCTAGTTAGTGCTCTTACCTGTGATGCCTCCTCCAAACAGCATTATAACCAGACTGTATCATTAAAACTATAAGTACCAGTTCTAGATCCTTGACTTTACCCAGAAGAGGCCATAACCCGCTACAACCGTGTTTTGCAGGCTGTGAAAAAGGGGAAAAATAAAACGGCTGCATACAGAGCCGTTGGAGTGGACCGAAAAACCATTGCAGACACTGCAGGAATTGCAGAACTCCATGCCGTGGACCCGGACTTCTTGAGAGAAATCCGGGGAACACTGAGGAAGGGGGAAACCCTTCTCAGTTTATCCGAAAACTGCAAGACAATAATTTAGAGGGGAAGGTCCAGGAGTTGAAGTCCAATGGAGGACTTTTACCGATATTTTTTCTAATGTTTTTCATTGATATGACTTCTTTAAAATATTGACACTCTCTTGTTTTTTGATTGATTTTTGATTTGCCCATAATTGAAGTGCAGAAGAGTGCAGCTTTTGGTTTTGTTTTATAAAAAGTCGTTTTTATTTTCATTTTTATTTTTTTGTAATGTTCCTCATGTTAACAATATATAATCCAGGGTTTCCGTTAGCCGGTAATTACCGTTTTCTAGCTGGTAAAATGTATTAAAAAAACGGTAAATTCAAAACCTGCCGGTCAAAATGTCCGGTAATAATTAGGGATGCTCCGATCGATTGGCCGCCGATCATTATCGGCCGATATTCACTCTTCAGGGTATATGCAGGAATCCTGAAGTCACATTTAATACCTTTTTAAGACCTTTTTTAAGACCCTTTTCATACATTTGAAGACTTCATCGCCACTTCGAGTTTTAACCGGTTACATTGGCGACACACTTTACCTCACATTATACAGTATTGATTGTCCTTCCTCCTTATCTTCCAACCATTTGGACGCAAACTTGCATTTCCCCATAACGATGTTGTTTAACAACCGGCGTAAACGGGCCTTCGCGCGCTGTCAAGCAGTGAGCGTGCGATGTCCTGTTCAGATGACGTCAAATCCAACGGGATGCCATAAATAAACTACACAGAATCACACTACACACCTACGCAATGATTACATTCAGGCAAACTTTAGAATACTACCTCTTTGAACAATTTATATACTTATTGAAAACAAGCTGCAAAATGTAATACCTTGGAAAATGCCGTTTAATACTTTTTAATAGCCTTAATTTTCGCAACATTTATTTATCAACTTTTAATACTTTTTAAGACCCCGCGGACACCCTGCTCTTAATAGTTTGATCGGTGCTCTCTATAAAGGCCGATCAGGAGAGCTGGATCTGATCGATATGGACATAAACTCGAGTGAGATCAGAGATTCCTACACACGGTTCCGTTGCGTGCTTCAACAGATACGCTTCCCATTCACTTTGAATGGGGTGACGTCACGCTTTGCCGATGTCACAAACGAGCTGAGAACCAAAATGCAACACACGGGAAACCAGGGAGAGTCGGTAACCAGCTTTATTAAAGGCCATAAGCAGGTAGGAGACGAAACGGCAGATAGTAGGCAAAGGGCTGGTCGGGGACAGGCGAGGGTTCCAGGAGAAGGCAAGACGGGAGTCGCAGGTACAGACCGGGTCAGGGAGCAGGCGAGGCAGAATAGTCCGGGTACAGGCAGGGTCAGGAAACAGGCGAGGCAGGCTGGTCAGGGACAGGCAGGGTCGAAACCGGGAGAGCAATCTGGAAGGTAATGCGGGAAAGACTGGCATGCTGCAAAGTACGATCTGGCACTGAGGTGAAAGTGAAGTGGGCCTATATACTAATGGAGCTGACATCATGGACTCAATTTCCACTGTTACGCTGATGATACCCAACTGTATCTCAGCACCACTCCATCCTCCCAGCTCCCCCCTCAGTCTCTCATCAACTGCCTGCATGACATCAAAGCATGGATGTCTTCCAACTACCTCAAACTAAACAGCAAGAAAACAGAGCTCATGGTTGTGGCACCCAAGGTGCTGCTCCAGAAGGTTGGTGACTTCATCCTCGAGGTCGACGGCTGCTCCATCTCCCCATCTCCTGAAGCCCGCAACCTGGGTGTCATCCTCGACTCCACCCTTTCCTTCCACTCCCATGTCAAGTCTGTGACCAAATCGGCCTTTTTCCACCTAAGGAACATTGCCAGACTCCGACCGTCACTCTCGGAGTCGGTTGCCGAAACCCTAGTTCATGCGTTTGTCACCTCCCGCTTGGACTACTGCAATGGTGTCCTGTTTGGGGTTCCCAACAAAACCCTGGACAGGCTCCAGTATGTCCAAAACTGTGCTGCTAGGGTACTCACAAATACAAAGCCGTGGCAGCACATCACTCCCACCTTCATCCACCTCCACTGGTTGCCGGTCAAATCCTGCATATCATACAAAATCCTCCTCCTTACCTACAAGTCCCTCCATGCCCATGCCCCCCAGTACATATCGGACATCCTCCACCCACATGCCCCACCCCGGAACCTGCGGTCTTCAGACTCTGGCCTGCTTACCACCCCCCGCACCAAACTGCGAACCTTCGGGGACAGAGCCTTCAGTGTGGCAGCCCCCACCCTCTGGAACGCTCTCCCTGCGGAGATCTGCAACATCCCCACACTTGTTGCCTTCAAAAGGGCCCTCAAGACCCATCTGTTTACTAAGGCCTTTGGCCCCTAAATCTATCTGTTGTTTTGTCTGTCTGACTGTTTGTCTGACTGCCTTTTGTCTTGTTATGTTTGTTTCTGCCCTATTCTTCTTTGTTAAGCGACCTTGGGTCCCATGAAAGGCGCTATATAAATCCAAGCTATTATTATTATTATTATATCGATCGGTATAGCTAGAGTTCTGTAATAACGGCATTAAGATTTTTTTCGCTCAGGGCAGATTCAGAGGCAACAGTCTTGTGTTTTTTTGTTGCTAAAAATAGTTCATATCATCAGTTAGCTGAGTTTCTTCCCGTTACATGGATGTGAAACATTCATAGTTTATTAAATATTAAGAAGCCCTCAGACGCTGTTTCCTGCAGATGATGCGTTTTTCCGCCCGGGGGCGGGGGGAAGGTGTTCAATAGGTTAACGGAGTGGATGGACAGGACGCTGAGACTGGGTTATTCACTCCAGTTTTGCAGCATCCCTCCTCCGTTCACAGGCATAAGAGAGGCGAAGCTATCATCCCGAGGGGAGTCGTCAGGACCGGACTGCTAACTCGGGGAAAAGTAAGGGAGGCGGTGTGTGTGTAATGACTAATAACAACTGGTGCTCAGATGTGAAGATTATTTCTTCGGACTGTTCTGCTCATCTAGAGCATCTCATGATCACATGCCGGGCTTTTCATCTGCCGAGGGAATTCACATCTGTTGTGATAACAGCAGTGTATATCCCCCCGCAGTCGCTCGCCGACAACAACACGGCACTCGATCAGCTGTTTGGGATTATTGATAAAACCGAGACTTCACGGCCAGATGCGGCCGGCGATTTCAACACCGCCAACATGAAGAAGGTTTTGCCAAAATATTACCAACATATCAGCGGCCCGACGCACGGGGGAAACATACTGGACCATGTTTATTCCCCTTTCCGAAATGGATATAAGGCTCTCCCTCGCCCTCCCTTTGGCAAATCAGACCACATCTCACTGCTGCTGCTGCCTGCTTACAAGCAGAAACTTAAAAGGGACAGACCGGTAACAAGGACAGTACAGCGATGGAGCGAGGAGTCAGATGCAGCACTGCAGGATTGCTTTGCATCTACGGATTGGAGTGTGTTTGAGGACAATAACATCAACACACAAACGGACACTGTCATCTGCTACATTGGGAAATGCATCGATGACGTGGTACCGAAGGTTTGTGTACGGACATTCCCAAATCAAAAGCCCTGGATAAACTGCGATGTCCGCGGCAAGCTGAAAGCGCGCACTATCGCGCACAGAGCTGGAGATTTGGAGGAGTACAGGAAATCTAGGTATGATCTCCGGAGAGCAATCAGCAATGCAAAGAGACAGTACAAAGAGAAGGTGGAATCTGACTTCAAAGGCTGTAACACTAGGAACATGTGGGCGGGACTAAGGACAATGACTGACTACAAAGGAGCAGCGGGGGGTGCTGCGGGAGTGTCTGCGTGCGCATCTCTCCCAGATGAGCTGAACAGTTTTTTTGCACGCTTTGAGAGCAGCCAGGCTGTGGAGGTACAGAGGGACCAGGAGCTAGAGCCCTGCCCTTTTGTTTTAAACAGGGCAGATGTGTGTAAATCCTTTAAAAGGGTTAACCCACACAAGGCTCCTGGACCTGATGGCATCCCTGGCCGTGTTCTCAGGGTGTGTGCAGTTCAGCTGGCAGAGGTGTTCAGACATCTTCAACAGGTCCCTGTTGCAGTCTGTAGTCCCCACATGCTCCACGATCGTTCCTGTCCCAAAAAAGACAATAATCACCTGCCCCAACGACTACCGCCCAGTAGCACTCACCTCCATCATAATGAAGTGCTTTGAGCGGTTAGTCAAATCATTCATCACCTCCTCCCTCCCTGAATCTCTGGACCCCCTGCAGTTTGCCTACAGAGCAAACAGGTCCACAGACGACGCCGTAGCCCTCACCCTCCACACTGCCCTCTCACACCTGGACCCGAAGAACAGGAACACATATGTGAGAATGCTGTTCATTGACTACAGTTCAGCATTCAATACCATTGTGCCCTCCAAGCTGGCCATCAAGCTCAGAGACCTCGGGCTCAACAGCGCCCTCTGTGACTGGATCCTGAACTTCTTGACGGGCAGACCCCAGGCAGTGCGGGTGGGAAACATCACATCCTCCACCCTGATTCTCAATACCGGTGCCCGTCAAGGCTGCGTGCTCAGCCCTCTCCTCTACTCCCTGTTCACTCACGACTGCGTGGCCACACACAGCTCCAACACCATCGTGAAGTTTGCTGATGACACGACCGTCATCGGCCAGATCACAGACGATGACGAGACGGCGTACAGAGAGGAGGTCGAAAACCTGACATCTTGGTGCCAGGATAACAACCTCCATCTCAACATCAGCAAAACAAAAGAGCTGATTGTGGATTACAGGAAGCAGCAGGGAGAGGGACACGCCCCCATCGCCATCAATGGGACTACGGTGGAGAGAGTCAGCAGCTTCAGGTTCCTTGGGGTCCACATCACAGAGGACCTGACATGGTCTCTTCACACCACCACCATCACCAAGAAAGCTCGACAGTGGCTCTTCTTCCTCCGCAGGTTGAGGAGGTTCAAAATGGATTCCAGGATACTCTGCAACTTCTACAGGTGCACGATAGAGAGTATCCTCACTGGCAGCATGACGGCCTGGTACGGCAGCTGCACCGACCTCGATCGTAAGGCTTTACAGAGGGTGGTGAAAACTGCACAGCACATCACCAGGACGGAGCTGCCATCCATGGAGGACCTTTACTCCCAGCGGCTCAGGAAGAAATCACTACGGATTATCAAAGACCCCCATCACCACAGCCACAAACTGTTCTTTCTGTTGCCGTCTGGCAGACGTTACCGCAGCATCCTGGCAAGGACAAGAAGATTCGGAGACAGTTGCTTCCCGCGGGCAGTGAGACTGTTAAAAAATGGAACTGTTGAAACAACTTCAAAACATTCTTCAGCTACTCAATAATATGTATCTAATACCTAATATATATATATCATTCCAATAACTTGTATATAGACTCGTACTGCACTATTCCACATCATCACTTTATTTTACAACTATTTTTCTTTTTGTATTGCTCTTGCTCTTATTGTTATTATGTTATTATGTTGCATTGTTGGAGAAGCCTGTGACATAAGATTTTCAACTACATAATTACTCTGTAGCTATGTCAGATTGACAATAAAGAACCTTGAACCTTGAACCTTGAGATAGGTTTCCTCTCGGCAGAGGCCCTGTTGCAAAAACAGGCAGTGTCTGCTCTGCACGCTCAAGACAGAGAGGAAGGGCACTATTCCCTGTACTTCCTGGTTCCCAAGAAGACAGGAGAATTCAGGCCCATTCTGGATCTTCGCAGCCTGAATCTCCACATTGCACGCAAAAAATTCCAGATGTTAACTATAAAACAGTTGCTGTGACTGGTGCAGCCAGGCGATTGGTTCACAACCATCGACCTGAAGGACGCTTACTTTCATGTCGAAATTGCTCCAAAATACAGAAAGTATTTACGTTTTGCCTTCCAGTACAACAGACTACCGTTCGGCTACTCCCTATCCCCACGCACGTTCAGCCCAATTGATCCTACACCTAACCAAGTTGGGCTTTGGAAGAAGAGCACCCCCATACCTCATCAACAGGCGTTGCAGTGTTTCCCCTAGGTTTACTGCTTTGGGGGGGTGCTGCCTGTGCTGCCTGAGCGGGGGGGGGGGGAGGGATATATATTTCTTAAATCCTCTGGAGCAGGGAGAGGAGCTGTGGATTATTGTTATTGATTAATGCATCAGTGTTTCTTAGGGTCAAAAACATTAAACTCACAACTTAAAATGAAAGCGTTTAGTTCATTTAGAGCACATGTTCAATGTGAAAAGTGACAGTAGATATCGATTAGTTGCAATTTGGTGCTATATATATATATATATAAAAAAAATGTATAAAATTGTTTTGTTTTAACCTGTTAAGCACCAAGCTTGTTTTTCATGTTTCAGGCTCGAAAATGACATGCCCAAAACAAATGACTACAACTTAACTTCTAAAAGGATTATATGAATAATTTCTTTTATCAAAGCAAGGTTACATCTGTGAGTTGGATGTAGAAGTGTCAGAATCAATATAAATGTTTTTTATTTTAAAGAAAATTCAGATTTTACATACTAAAAAACTGTAAATTATAGTGTCCGTCCAAAAGTTATTTTTTACAGATAGTGAAAACTACCCTTGGATGATGGGTTAGTAGACTAAAAGCTTTAGGAATCCAAAGTACAACATATAATAAGTACCCTGTATCAAGATTGATGCAAATCAAGTGACATTTGACCTTTTTAGAGAGGTTTAGCCAAAACCACCCCACCTCTGAGGTGATTTGGGTGAAAATGTTTTTGTTTCCATATCTCTGGCCCCCCTTCGTCGATTTGGATGGTTGACACCTCTTTCTGACCGTTAGAGCCAATAGAATCGAAGGGGGAGGCCCCCACACACACACGTTGTGAAGAGAAAAGGTGGGGGCTGTGCGCATGTAAATGTGCAGCAGAGTGGACCGATCTCTAGCTCTGGCATTTAGAAACGAAAAAGCAGTTTTATTGCTTATGGATTATCAGAAATCATTTCAAAGAGGGCACAGATACATTGGATGAACCTATGGATTAACTGCAGCATCGTTTTTTTATCGTTTTAATGCCATTGAAGACCAGTTTTGACCAAGGTAAGCCATGTTAGCGTTTCTAGCTACCTAGCTCCACATGTTATGATGTACGCTTTCGTTTATAGCGTTGCAAATGTTTATCACTGAGTGTTGAGGTGGGCACCCCTAGATTCGGTGTCTCAAGGAGAACAAAAACGAGTGGTTGGCTGTGCATCTAGGATAAGTAATAAGGGAGTTATTGTGAGTTTAAGTGCCGTTTTAGGTTACATTTTTTCGCTCGTGGTTAATTCAGAGGCTGAGTGTTAGCATTGTGTTTTTTTTTTGGATTTTCTTTTTTAAAAGATCAGTTAGCTGAGTTTCTTCCCGTTACATGGATATAAAACATTCATAGTTTATTAAATATTAAGATTCCTTAGACGTTGTTTCCTGCAAATGACGCGTTTATCCGCCCGGTACCGGGGGGGCCGTGCGTAACAGGTTAACACCTTGAATTTCAGGGGGGGGGCGCGGGGCTCCGTTGGCACCAAGACAATGGTAGGGGAAACACTGCGTTGTATTTGGGAGTGGTGCTCGATGCAGACGCGCGTCCCTGCTTCGGGCGGTTCGCAGGCTGCGACAGGGGGCAACAGTGACAGCTTTGACTATCATGCAGACTCTGGGTTTCATGGCGGCTGCTCACGTTGTGGTCCCGCTCGGGTTACTGCATATGCGCCGCCTGCAGAGGTGGTTCTCCAGCCTGCGTTTAGATCCCAAGAGGCACAAACGGCGTCTGGTGACTATCCCCCCCTCACTGGAGGGTAACCTCCGGAGGGGGTCTACACTGGGACGGGTGACCTCCTACATCACAGTGTTCACGGACGCGTCCAGAACAGGATGGGGAGGGACCTGCCTGAAGAGAGCTATAGGTGGGCGCTGGTCTCTAACAGAGACACGGCACAGCAATCTCCTAGAGCTACGGGCAGTAGTGTTGGTCTTCCTGCATTTCAAACCCTTAATCCGGGGGAGACATGTACTGGTCAGGAGCGACAACAGCACCACAGTGGCATATATCAACAGGCAGGGCGGAGTCCGCTCCGCCGCTTTGTTGACCACAGCGGAGAAACTGTGGTTATGGGCTTCAGAGGTGGTGTTATCTCTGAGAGCCCTCCACATCCCGGGACTGGAGAACAGGCGAGGGGGCGCTTCACCCGGAGGTGGTGAAGCAGATCTGGGCCCAGTTCTGTGGTTCTCCATGGCTCTGAGCGACGATCCGCCCTTGGGGGTGGACCATAGACTGTATATATAAATGGACGTAGGGTCCGTGACGTCACCCATAGGATTCTGCAGAGTTGCCGAGAAGCCCTTAGTAGGCGGAGTCGGCCACTAACGGCTCGACAGTGGCGTCAGAGTTCCACTCCCGCCTGCTCCAAATAAGGGCAAAGAGGCGGAGCCGAGGCGGGACCTGCTGCCTCTGGGCTGGAAGTTCCAGAGCTAGCTCAAGCTACCAAGCTAAGCTAACATGCTCCCCATCTGCACACTGCCGTCGCATTGTACGTTTCTAAGGTAAGCGGACATGAGACTATTCAGCAAAACTATAAATAATAATCTAAGTTGAGTTTTTAGCATAATACTTCAGAATCTTAAAATCCCTTAACGTTTGTATGCAATGTGCTAAATGCAACACTGGAATCAAGCAAATATTAATATGTTTGCATGACATTAGTTATTTATATTTTGCTATCACTTAATTATACTTTTAATACATTTAAGTCAAGCTAAGGTGCATGTGATGATAGCTAGTTAGTGCTCTTACCTGTGAGGCCTCCTCCAAACAGCATTATAACGAGACTGTATCATTAAAACTATAAGTACCAGTTCTAGATCCTTGACTTTAGACAAACAATTCAAAAGACAAAATGTATTTAAAGACCAATCTTTATTTGAAGGTGCCTCTTAACCTGAGATATTAGTTATACAGTAATAGTATTGACAATCTAAAAAAACTGAGCAACTCAACGGTTCACTTTTATATTTCTTATTGTCTAAAGCATTTATTATTTTCATTTTCCCCCTCTCATATTCAGTGTGGACGGATTGAGACAGCGTGGTGTCCAGAGAGCTGCAGAGACTTCAGGGAGAAACCTCCGTGTGATGGACGTCCAGTCTGTTGGTTTGGAGAGGACTGAGGGTCTTTCCTCTGTGAGGAGGATCAGACCTGATGGAGGAGCCCATGCATAGCTGATACCACCTGCACAGGCCTTGTCTGTCACTTTATTTGACTAAATGTGTTTACTTATACATTTAATAGGTTTACACCTTCTGTCCATATGTGCTTTTTATTTAAAACATGTTTGATTAACTTTTGGTTCACATTTCAATAAATTGAATTTGTATTTGCACTCCTTTTGTCCATTATTCTTAATGAAAATGTTAGATTACACATTCACATCCGACTGAAGATTGGCCCCATTTATTTGCGTTGCAAACTCTGCGGTACAAGGTACATGTTGTGAAGCTCATAAAGTGAGGCAAATAGAATTAATCAGCTGATGGAGTGTAGATGTGGAAATAGGTGCATTCGATCAGCTGACTGTGTTTTCACAATAAAAATAGTTTCTTAGTGAATGTCCTGTACTGGTCCTAAAATCTCATAACATCAGCTTTTAATTTTCCTATTGGATGTTTTTCTTGACCCTCGGAGAAAGAGGGGATGCTGAGTCGTGTCTTTCAGGCATGTCCTTTCCTAACAAAAATTACAGGAAACATAAAACATATTATTGCAGAACCAGTGTTTTATTTATGAAAGAGGTGTGCTTGTGTTTAGGGGCTGTAGATATAATTATTTTGTAATTGTAATGTTTTTTTTTATTTCAACAGTGAGCTACAAAGACAATCAGATTATGAATGAACAGTATGAAATTCATCAACATTGAAATGTATTTTATTATCAAAATAATATTGAACTGTTATCAAAACTTAGTGCAACTGTAGAAGCTTGCTCTGTTGTCTCACTGAAAGAATAACTTTTACCACGTTTTTACAGACAATATTGAGAGATAAATAGCAGTTGTCACTATGCGTTAAATATCTTTGCCTTCAATACCTTAAATTAGAAAGCTGACAAGTCATATTGCTTGTTAACATCTAAATGTAACCTTTTGCATGGAAAAAACCCTCAACTTCACTGATGTGTAGGTGATCTAGTATTTAGTATTGTTTAATGGAATGTATATCAGTGTATTAAAGTCAATACTTCATTTATTTAAACCAATATCTTTCTTGATTCTTTGTACAGTATGAAAAAAGAGTATTTGTACCACTGCTGTGAGGAGTCCAGTGCTGTCTCTCACTCTCTGGTCCAGCCTGTCTGCATCACCTGCACAATTTAAACAAACAGATATATATGTAAAGAACCATGTGTACAAACAATATAACTTATTCTCTTCTGTTGAACATGTTGGATTGTGTATTTTCCGAGTCAGGGTCCTTTTTATTTTACTGTAACTTTGGAAGTTGTGTTACCAATGCTTACTGTTTATTTGATACCAATTTGGTAATGCAATTAATAAAAACAACAAGGTTTGGGTTCGTTCTTCAGATGACTGTGATGTTAACGTGTAAGCTCAATAATGAACTCCAGCTCAACCAACCATATTGTAATATCCAAGTAATCATCTTGAAATATGACATTAATAATTGTAATATACACACATCTTATTGTGAGGTTGATTTCACATACACTACTTCGACGTTAGCTTGTCTACATACTCGAGCATAGCCAATTTAAATTAACCTTAGCATGCATACAGTTCCTACCTACATAATAAAATATCTCTCTAAGTTACAAGGATGACCTTATTTTATCAACCTCAAACAGAAGCCTTTTGTTCTCCAGTATTATCCCACTTAACGCTTAACACTTGTCTATTTCGTTTTAACCTTTATATATACGGTCTATGGTTTTAAGTTAACTTGGAGGCTACGATTAGCATCGTTAGCACCGATGTAGCTACCACTCGCTTACACGCTAACCCAAGCCTTAACATTCATTACGTAGCTGATTAAAATCATAAACACATAAATAAAGTACTCGAATTTCACTTACCGCAAAACGGCATTCATGCACCGTCTGTTTTAACCGCAGAGCGAGTCACAATAGTCCGATATATAAGCATGAAGAACAAACAAACACGGCCGGGGTCAAGTTGTGTTCCCTGGATGAACTGGGCAGGCAGAGTCCCTGTAGCTTCACGGACGGAGCAGCTAGCAGAGAGACAAGAAGCTAACAGCAGCAGTCACTTGACAGAGCTGTCACTCAATGTGACCACGCCCTAATTTATGCAAAAACTTTAAGACCTAATATAAATAAAAGGGTCATGTTAGAAAACAATTCACTCACAGATCCATAATCATGAAGGTGGAATCTAACTATATACATAATAAAATGTATTGCAGCCAGGGCTAGAAACGTTTTTTTTCTGCTGTGAAATTGGGCATTTTAACATGGGGGTCTATGGAAATTGCTCCTTTCTGCAGTCATCGCCTATCGGCCAATATATGAACTGCAGTTTGTGGCACTTCCGTATTGGCGTCCCGGCTCTTCCCCAGAGTTTGCCGCTTGGGGTGGACGCGTTCGCACACGAGCCATGGCCAAGAAAGCTGCTCTACGCCTTTCCACCGCTGCGTCTCATTCTCCCTCTCCTGGGGAGAGTGAGGCGAGAACGTCTGTCAGTCATCCTAGTAGCGCCGGATCGCGTTGGGGCGCCGTGGTACTCAGAGATGACACAGATGAAGGTGGGCCAGCCCTGGGTGCTTCCCCAGTTCTGGGGGGCGATGTCTCAGGAGGCAGGTGCAATCGGGGCGTTACCCACTCTGGGCCAACCTCTCCAGGCTTGGCTTACGTTTTTTCCCGGGCCCCGCTCCCGGGGGACTTGGCGCGCACTGGGCCCGTACGGGGCTGGAGGACTCTTTCCCCCTGCTTTAGGGCAGGAGGGGAGAGCCCTCCACATTATAGTCCATACACACTCTTCACGGGGTAAGCGTGTCTGAGTGGGGAGACATAGGGCACTTGCGCTTTCCCCGTGCTCCTTAGGGACTCGGGAGAGGTGGTGCACAGTGAGCCCATACGGGGCTGGGGACTCTCCCCGTCCACCTATGGGCGGAGGGGGGGAGCCCTCAGCACTGTTTTCCGAGCACACTCTTCGCGAGGTAAGCGCGTCAGAGTGTGCTATGTCAGCCAGAAAGCCGGTCAGGGGCAGTGAGGTGTAACGGTGTTGTTGGACGACAGCGCGTGTATACATCGGGGCTCCGCCCACTGTACCCATAGAGTCCAGTAGAGGGCGGAGCCTGTGAGAGATATAACGAGGGGTTACGTATGGTAACCCTTGTTTTATAAGCACAGGCGGAGTACTCTACTCGGGGCCCTGTCTGTCCTATGCTGCTTGCTGAAGAGAAGTGTAGGATGACAGTCAGGAGGCGAGGCCTCCTTTTATACGGTGGGATGCGCGCGCATTCAGGTAGGCCCGCCCCGGGGCCGGCTACGGTTATAGAAGTCTCAGTGGATGAATGCTTGCATGATATGATCAAGGGGTAGTAACCATAGAGTCCAGTAGAGCCTGTGAGAGATATAACAAGGGTTACCATACGTAACCTCTGGTTAAACTCTGGTCTATGGAACTTTCTGTGGGTGTAAACAAACAAAGAGTGGAACAGGCTAGCAAGTGTGCAGGTGTGCGTCATATGAGAGGCCCCGCCTTACATCTCCCGCCACAGATTTGGGGAAATTGGTCCGTGGGCAAAGCATTGTGGGGATTTTAAGACCGTGGAGTCTACTCATGTGCAGCCTCGATATTTCTCCAAAGAGAATTGGAGATTGGAACAGTACTTCGGCGGCACTCGATGACGTAGTATGCTTGAAATAGTGGCTCTGCAGCAGCTTTACTCGCGATTGAGAAACACCCTGTAAGTCACCCTCTCCTTCTCCACCTTTGTTGTGCGTCGGCAACTGTGTTAAATGTTTTTTGTTAGTTTAGTTATTTATGTTCAATTTCCTGTTTTATTTTGTATTCACCCCGTCTCGTTCCTGGTTCCTTTTCTTTCTGCCTTGGTTATTTTCCTGCCATCGTCAGTGTCTGCCCCGCCCCTGATTGTGTCCACCTGTGCCCACTTACCTCTTGTATATAGTGCCCTGTCTCCCTTTGTTTGTTGCCAGATTGTCTTGTGTCTTATGCCAAACTCTCCAGCGTTATCCTATTACTTCTAGTATCATTACGGTCATTGTTCATATACATAGTTATAGTAAGTATATGTATTTTTCTAGTTATTTGTTTGGTTAGCATTAGTGTAGATTATTTATTGTCTGTATTTTTTCTGGATCTGCTGATCCTGTGTTTTGGTATTCTTTATATTTTTGTACTATATCTGCTTTTCAAGTAAAGACTCTTTTGGTACTTGAATCCTGTGTCTGCATTCGTGCTTTTGTGTCCACTCCTTGTACACCCGTGACAACCTTTCAAATCATCTATCTTTAACCTGTTACGCACCATCCGCCCGGTACCGGGCGGATAAACGCGTCATTTGCAGGAAACAACGTCTAAGGAATCTTAATATTGAATAAAACTATGAATGTGTTATATCCATGTAACGGGAAGAAATTCAGCTAACTGATCTTTTTAATTTTTTTTTTCAAAAAAAACCCACAACTCAGCCTCTAAATTAGCCACGAGCGAAAAAATGTAACCTAAAACGGCACTTAAACTCACTCATAACTCCCTTATTACTTATCCTAGATGCACAACCAACCACTCGTTTTTTGGTGTCCTGGAGACACTGAATCTAGTGGTGCCCGCCTCAACACTCAGTGATAAACATTCGCAACGCTATAAACGAAAGCGTACATCATAACATGTGGAGCTAAGTAGCTAGAAACGCTAACATGGCTTACCTTGGTCAAAACTGGTCTTCAATGGCATTCAAACGATAAAAAAACGATACTGCAGTTAATCCATAGGTTCATCCTATGTATCTGTGCCTTCTTTGAAATTATTTCTGATAATCCATAAGCAATAAAACTGCTTTTTAGTTTCCAAACTCCAGAAGGAGAAAATCTGCTAATCTAGTTTCATTTCTAGACGCGCAGCCCCCACCTTTTCTCTTTACAATGAGTGTGTGTGTGGGCCTCCCCCTTCGATTCTATTGGCTCTAACGGTCAGAAAGGTGTGTCAACGATCCAAATCGAGCAAGGGGGGCCAGAGATAGGTCAAATCCACCCAAATGACGAAGTGGGGGTTTTTGGCTAAATCTCTCTAAAAAGGTCAAATTTCACTTGTTTTGCATCAATCTTGATACAGGGTACTTATTATATGTTGTACTTTGGATTCCTAAAGCTTTTAGTCTACTAACCCATCATCCAAGGGTAGTTTTCACTATCTGTAAAAAATAATTTTTGGACGGACACTATAATTTACAGTTTTTTACTATGTAAAATCTGAATTTTCTTTAAAATAAAAAACATTTATATTGATTCTGACACTTCTACATCCAACTCACAGATGTAAACTTGCTTTGATAAAAGAAATTATTCATATAACCCTTTTAGAAGTTAAGTTGTAGTCATTTGTTTTGGGCATGTCATTTTCGAGCCTGAAACATGAAAAACAGGCTCGGTGCTTAACAGGTTAATAAAGGAAATAGGGCCCAAATAAATCTTCAAAAAACTGAAACCGCTACATTTGTCCTTCAACAGCTTTCTAATCGTTGAGTTACACAACAAATCAATCCGTACCACAGAAGGAAATGACGGCCGAAGACACGCACATCCCGAGGCTCTTATGCCCCTTTTCCACCAAACCGGTTCCAGAGCCGGTTCCGGGCTAAAGCCTGATTAAACTCTGGTTCTTCCTGTTTCCACCACAGCGGAGCCGGCTCTAAGCACTGAAAACCGGTTCTTAGCAGGCCCCACTCGGCTGCCCGGCAAGAACCAAGAACCAATACTTGAAATTTACGTCGGAGGGGGGCGAGATTAACCTGAGCAATAACAGTTAAAGGCGAGTACGGCAAATAAAAGTTGTAACAAGCAGTAGCGCTGAGCAAAGTGACTAGAACGCGACCACACACTTGTAAAAAAACACACTTTAGTCAGGCAACACTAACCAGGCTTTGTGTGATTCTGTTTATTTTTACCTTACTTTGACCATCCGTTCGAGTTTATTGATCATTGTGGAGAGCAGGCAGACGTTTTCCTGTTGTTTTGTATTATAGCAGCTATCGGATGGAATCAATACATGGGCTGCACAGGTTGTCATGTCCGACTATCCAACACAGTCTCACGGCATTTCGTGTTATAGTCACAAAGTTAATCTATTGATTCGTGTTCACCAACACGATCTTCGCATTTTTTTCGTGTCACACAGAATGATTTTAAAAGCAATGTAAATAATAACAAATTTGAAGGAAAAAGAGATTAAAGAAAAATACAGATTTCAGTATTCTGACACAGAACGATTTTAGAAGCAATGCATTTCTATTGGTAGTATGTTTCGTGCCTGCACCAAATAATAACAAATTAGAAGAAAAAAAAAAAAAACTCTGACAATACATTACAATTTAAAATAAAAGGGTTAGGTAAGATATTGAGTAAGAAAATGTTTTTATGAACCACACAGCTTCTGGTCTTCCAAGACCCGACCGGACAAAAAGACGTGGTGCAGGTGTAGGTACCATATGTGTTCGGCCTACCAGATGTGTTCGGGGTCCGTTACGCTTACCAATGACGTCACGCATTGGCTGTACGGTAACCCAAGAGGACATTTTACACGGTCAAATTCCGAATGTATTGAAACTCCAGACTCAACGTAAGAGCTTGAGCCTCTTCGGGGGATGCTAACATTTAAGCATACACTTCATTCTTTACTTTGTCTGTTATTATATGTAGAATATATTACTTTTTTCTCCGTCATGTTGTTTCCATAGCAACAACTTCAAAATAAATAAATCTAAATAGATGTGTGTTCTACACACCAAAATACGTTATTTGAACACCCCTCTCGATCGATTTACAAAAGAAAAATAGTATGGCCCGCCCTAATACACCAACGCAGTTTTTAAAGATATACATTTTTCAACACAGAATCATTTACCAAATTACACCATATCCAATCATTTTACGAGTCAGAAAATGCTATCTGTTCATTGCAGTTATTGTTTATTGAATTAGATTACCATGAGCTCAACATAATTATGTAGAGTACAAGTCCACAGCCAATAAAATGTTATTTGCATATCATTTTATTTATGAATATGGAATTATGGAATTCTAACACTGGAGTTTGTTATTATTTACTATAACTTTATTATAGTATTCGGGTACAGCCCTACTGTACCCGAATATCCGAATATTCGTTCATTGGAGTACTATTTCGGGTTTCAATTTCGTTATTCGGATATTCGTTTTGTTTGTTTTTTCCCATTTTTTTTCAAATTGAATTTATTGAAATCTCCAATATTAACGTAAGAGCTTGTGCTTCTTCGGGGGGTGCTAACACTTAACCATAAACGTTATCGTTTACTTTCTCCGTCTTTATATGTAGATATTACTTTTCTCCGTTAATCTCTGTCACGTTGTTTCCAAAGCAACAACAACTTCCTGTCAACTGCGCTAACTCTCCTTCAAAATAAAAGCATGTCCATAAATAGGAAACCAAGCCAAATTACACTTAAGACGTATAAAACTGCAACGAAAGTAACAAACACAATGCGATATCCTTTTCAATTCCAAAGAACACAAATTGGGTTACATTAACAAATAACTATAAAACAACAATACTGTAGAATAACAAAATGAATGCCGTGAATACACCGAAATACACGTGTTGAAGCAGTTCGCTGCTGATTACTACGCCCCCCCGCGCGGGCCGAATATTCGCTGCTGATTACTACCGAATATCCGGAGCCCGAAAAATGGTATTCGGGACAGCCCTAGATCATTCTGCTTCAGTTTGTGGGCTACAGCCAGTTTATGGTAGCAGCACGTTAACAGCTTCATCCTTTGATCAGACCCCCGGTATACCCTAGTCAGCGCCCCTAGTTACACCAATCAGCGTGCGATTACCGTACAGCCAATCACAATGCGTGACGTCATTGGTAAGCGACGGACCCCGAACACATATGGTAGGGCGAACACATATGGTACTGACACAGGCACAAAATATACTACCATTAGAAATGCATTGCTTTTAAAATCGTTCTGTGTGACACGAAAAAAATGCAAAAATCGTGTTTGTGAACACGAATCAATGGATTAAATTAATTTTGGGACTATAACACGAAATGCCGTGAGACTGGGTTGGACTATCACAAGATGTGCCTGTAGAAAACAGCTTATGCCACAATAGGATAGCAACAAGTAGTCAAGATAGTCAGATTAGCTTCGGTTGCTATGCTAACATCACCCATTTTATACCAGAGAAACGTTCATATCAGTGTTGTGATGCCAAACAGCGTCAATTAATATTGAAACACATTCACTTATGGGGATGGGGGATATTTATCAGCTGCAAGCTGCTTGTGTGACAGTCAGACAGTGAATACATTCCAGCTGCCACTGCCGTGAGTTAACGGTAGACTAAACTCTGCCGTGAGTTAACGGGAGAAAAAACTCCGGTGGACGAGCAGCACTGCAGAGGTCGGTAAATGCTGCTGAACCACATTAATAAACAATTAACCACGGCACTCTGGAGAAAAGTATAAGGTTTGAGAAGTAGTTATTTAATTTAATCTGGCTTCGTATGATTAAAAGCAACACGATCATCGACCCAACGCAGTCCTCCATTGTTGTTGTTGTGAGCAGCATTAACCGACGTAAACAGTGACGTCATGACGCAGCAGCACCAGTCGGGCTCTGAGTGGTGGAAACACAAGTGGTGCTACAGAGAAGAACCAGTTAAGCACCAGAAAAGCACAAGAACGGATCTTGAACCGGAACCGGTTTGGTGGAAAAGAGGCATTAGAGAGGCACTGCTGGAAACAAATAGGAACATTTTAATATAGATTCTTGCATATTGTAAACATTTGAAAGTAGTTCCATGACATCAGTGGGTATCATCCGGGGAGTTGAGGCGGGCCTGGGTCACACAGCAGAGCAGAAGCTGCTGGCCGGCAAACTGAGTGACCACTCCACTAATAATGCATAACTTTAGGCCTTATGTAATCTGAACAGATGATCGACATACAAACCCTCAGTACAGTTTTTCGCCACCACTGACCCAAAAACACCACAGAAAGCCCCCCCCCTAAAATAATCAAATCAATAGGATTTATTACAATCAATGACCACAGCAGTCCCCACGCCTGAAGCCTCTCTCTTCTGCTGCTGCTGGAGCTTTAAGCACTTCCTGTCCAGGTGCACCTCGTCATGCACCTCCTTGCAGCAACGCAGCACAGCTGGGCAGACCTACCTGAGGGGAAAAGGCACAGGAACATATACATCCATAACACCCCAACCAATAAAACAATGAATAAAACCAACACAATACTATTACATTCAGTGAAATAGAAAGTGAATGACATTTAACAAGGCTGTATGAAAATCGTCTATATACACACAAGCACTACGTGCATTAGACGTAAGACACCTTAGTACTTGAGCATGAATATACAGATTAAAGTTTCACTAAAGTCTGGAACCTGGCATTTTTGCTCACAGCATCCAGCACAACAAACACCTGACAAAGGTGTTAACTTGGGTCAAATGTGGAACAACAAGATATACTCACTCTAGAGACACAGCAGACATTATACAACTGTATTCTAAGGCTTCACAGTGCTCCTAGAGAGACCAGTCATCAGCAAAGTGGATGTATAAAATGTCCCTTTAATACTCAAATAAGTTACAATCACTACATAAAGAAGTTATTGTTGGCTGATGATAAAAGGTCTATAACAGATGTTGATACAAGTTTGTATTTGTAAAATTAATTTAATCAATTGAACAAGTTGTGCATGACAGTACATTTATTTTTGCGAACTGGAGAAGACAGTACTGTTAATATTATTTCATAGTTAAATAACAATACATTGTATTGCAAAACTGAGAAATGAATCAATTGCATGCTGTATATGAAATAGAATCTCCAGTGTTGCAGCTCTCATTCCCAATAGTGTCTCCCTGTTGACTGTGAACACTAACAAAGTGCTGCATTCAGGGCTCTCAGGTAACACTGCTTCTCAATAGTATCACTGTCTGTCAGCTCTACACATGGATAGTGTTCTCAGACAGCAGCCTCTCATGAAGGACCAGTGCAGCACAGGTAGGGCTTCACTGTTTTATTTTCCGTTAGATTCTGCATTATCTGAAGGATAAAGAGCTGCACGCAGCTGCTGTTTCTACCTGTCACCTGCATGACTGTGGTGTGACCTCTTTACATTTCATTAAGCTCTTTAGACACATGATCACAGAAGGATCATAAAGTAATGTTTGCATTTTTTTAATTGATCATTTAAGCATATCATTTGAGTTCTATGTGCTGTGCTTTAAATAATATCTAAATACTCCAGTATATGTTTCCATGTCAGCAATGTGTGTGTACACCAGTGTGTGTGTTTTTCTTCTTCAGAGTTTGAGACTTGTTACGCAACAGGCGCTGTATCAGTAACTCAATGTTCTAGTTGCTGTTCCTCTGACACTGTAATATTTTGCAGTTGAGTGAGCTAGATATTAGTATATTCTCTGTCACTGTACCATTGTTTACCTGCTCTGTGATGAGACCTCTACACCCACTGACACCATCAGTTATACATTATACATCACCCCTGTGTTTCCCACACTATATCAGTCTGCTTTACTTTCTCATATTTATCTTCTCATGATGCAGACTCTTGTCATCACTGTCTTCTCCCTCTCCACCTCGCAGCTACCCAGCATGCTCCACCCCGGGTTCTACGGTGCTGCACTCCATCCTGCCTGTTCATGCACTGAGGGTCGCCTCTGCTGCCCCCCCCTCCTGTCTCCCACTACAGTCCTCCTTCAGGCCAAGGTCCTTTCTCCATCATCAGCCGCAGGCCACCATGTCCCTCAATGGTTCCTTCACTAACAACAGTACTCACACCCATACAGAGATGCAGCTGACCTCCAGAAGCAGCATGCTAAACAACACTCAGAGCCACAACCATAGGAGAGGTCAGTGCAACTTGTTCTGTTTCATTGAGTTTTGAGTTAATTAGAGACTTCATAAACACATATAACAGTCATTACATATGTTAAAAGATCTTAGGCGATTAAACACAATAAAGCCCAATGTACTTATTTCCATTGTGGTCCTCCTGCATAACAATTACACACAAGACAAAACAAAACAACAACAAGACAGCAAGTGCAAACAATTAAACCAGCATTCACAAATCAGGTGACAGGGTAGCCCTTTTTTATTGGATTATTCAAAGTTAAACATTCAAAATGGAAATGATTTATGCTTCATAGTACTCTGTAGCCATCTCTTTAAGGCCACTTTAAACATAGTCGATTTAAGATTGCTCCCTTGTACTGCTGAACAGTAGTGTGAATCATTTATATTAGGCTAATCCCTAACACAATTGAAAACAAATATAGAGTACGAAAGTACTTAGGTTACTATTTCTTACATTTAAAGAAAATCCTAGCTACTTCTTTATAAACTTGGATATATAAAACATAGATGACAAGAGGAGGCTGCTTTTAAATCATTTATATACCAGCATACTTCCCTGTGTCCTCCACATACAATGAATCTTGATTCTGAAAGTGTCCCATTAATGCCACATATTTGAGTATGATTTGATGAAAATACTGGACCCAATTAAGGAATATCCCACTGAATTAAATAGCTCTTATGTTTATTAATAATATGCTGTGACCAACTGCGTCCCTCCATCCACTGGATACATCAAACATGTTTAAGTAGAAGAAGACATACTTTATTAATCCCCAACGGGGCAAATACCTTCTCCACTGTTGTGTTCACACACATTACATACACAGGTAGGGTATACATGCACAAACACAACAACATGCAGATAGGAGAGGTGGCAGAGTAGAGAGGCTGCCAGGTATCCGGCGCCAGGGAGCAGTTTTCGGGTTAGGTGCACATCTCTAAAACCTGATTACAACTCATACAACTCATATAATTCATGTTATTGATTCCTTTATGGTACAATTCATATATACAAAATATACACCGTAGTTTTCTATGGCTTGCTATAATATGCTAGCCTGGGTTGCTTGTGCTTACTTTTTTATCATGTGTAATTGCTCATGTTATTTTTGCTTATCTGAAACTTTTGCTGTCTGAATAGACATATTACTTATATAACTAACAGAAGCCGGTAAATTATCCACACCAGTGCCTTAGTAGGAAATCACTCTGTAGCATTCACAAAACAACATCCTCAGAAACGTTAAAGAAGATTAAAGAGTAGTATTTAAACAATTGTATAGGTCACTTTTTTGTGTAATGGGCTCTTGCTACCCAAATCGGTGCTGACATTGCAAACTTTTATTTTTGCTAAATTAACTTATGTTTACCTAATTTCTTATACTTTGACAAAGTATTTTCTTTTCCCTGTGGTACAGCTGATTCATCTGTTGAGGGATTCAGTGCTGCATTGATGTCATTTCTCTGTCAGATAATGGAGTCAAAGCTGAAGCCTCTTCAGGTCAGTCTAACCTCATGAAGGCTTCCAGAACTCACAACGAGCTCCACAAGGAACTTCTACTGGCCCACAAGAGGTAGGCACCATACAGGAGCCACAATGGTTAAATCCTTTCCCAGATATGATGGGTGAGCAATACTACTAGCAAAGTACCTAAACTCTGATTTATGTTAGAATGTTTATATCCATCATAAAAATCCCTCTCCCCAGTCTTATTTTTTAAGCCAGTGCCATTAACATTACATGAGAGACTCTCTTTCTCTTACAAACGTGCAATCAAACACCTTTCCTCCATGCTGCTGCAGTCCTGTGGGCCCTGAGAGAACCAATCAGTGTAAGGTGATATGATACAGGAGGACGGACCTGGCTCCACTATCCGCTAGATCTACAGGCACAAACTGTAGCAGTGAAAGCAACAACACAAAGATCCAATATCTTTGTGTTTTCTGCTGCTTAATTTGACTTACACTTTTAAACAGAACTTAACCAGTTAGTGCATTTCAATTTAGGACCATAACAAGGTTTTCTTTTGTTGTATATTTGGTTAGTTGTATAATGTATGGGGACAGCAAATGTACTTGTAAGGAAAATAAAATACTGCCCTCCCAAACAGGAGTTGATATCATAAACGCATGCATGTCTTAAATAAAATACAAATCTGACAAAACAAGACGTGATTTGTCTCTATCTATCCATCCATCCATCGTCAACTGCTTATCCAGAGTTGTGGCGCGGAGGAAGTAGTTCCAGCTCTTCATCACATCGGTGCCGTAAAGAAACTGCAATAGCGCTCCCATTAATCCGATTCTACAGCCAATCTCACACTCCATAGTAGGGCAGCTCGATTATGGCAAAAATCATAATCACGATTATTTTGGTCAATATTGATATCACGATTATTCATTGACTTTGAAAACGTCCATTTATTGAACCTTTTTTTTTTTTTTTAGCTATGTAGAATGTGATGATATCTGTTATATATTTGTGTCTTTGCGAGCTGGTTGAGTTGGCCGTTGCACTGTAAAGCTTAACCTGTTAAACCCCAAGCCTGTTTTTCAGGTCTCAGGCTTGAAAATGACATGCCCAGAACAAATGACTATATCTTCACTTCTAAAAAGGGGTAAATTAATAATATTTTTTCTCAAAGCAATGATACATCTGTGAGTTGGATGTAGAAAAGTGCTCTTTTCTGCCATCTTCGCTTGCACTGAACTCACACAACTATTGTCACTCACAACCTGGCCGAGAGGGCGTTTAGGGAGGGGCGAAATAATCGTTTTATTTCGATTACGTTGTTTTCGTAATCGTTGCAAGCCAAAATCGTAATCGAGATTAAAATACGATTAATTGCACAGCCTAACATAGTACCCTAACTCAAGATCGAGACCTCGAGATGCTTGAACTTCTTCACTTGGGGTAAGGATTCCTTCCCTACTCGGAGTTGACAATCCATTGTTTTCATGCTGAGAACTTTTGCCTCAGATTTAGAGATGACGCCATCAGAACCACCTCATCTGCAAAAAGCGGCAATGCAATCCTTAACCACCGAACTGCAGCCCCCCTCCCCAACGACTACTCCTTGAGATCCTGCCCATGAATAGGGCCGGCCCTGACCAATTTGCTGCCCTAGGCAAGATTTTAGCTGGCTATTCTCTTATTGTTTTATAACTATAATGATCATATAAAGGTGTGCCTTTACCTCACTGAGCTGAGGTTATCAGAGCCTCTCAGTCTTTCAGGAGAGAGCTCTCTAAAGCTCTCCCCCCCGCGGCCGCTTACACAGTAAATTCCAATGTTAATAAAAGCACACAGAAGCTGTATACGTTTTTTGGGAGTTTGATTTATTTTAAATTAACACAAATACAAAATTAAAACCTATAATTGCACACTAAAACCATTATTTTAAAAAAAGAACAATTTCACCGCTGGTTTTTACTGGGGCTGGGGCAGTTCAACTTGATTTGGGGGGGGTTGTGCCATAGTTTATGGGCGCTGTACGCAATATAGGCGTAGTTCTGTTAGTATAAGATAATAAGATGTACGTTGTTGATCCAAAATCGGGAAATTGTGTTGTTATGAAATTTCAAAAAAAAAATCTTTTTCATTTCTAACTTTTTTTTTTTTCTTCTCCCCAATTTTCGGCGCCCCCGATGGGTTGATGCGCCCTTAGCATTCGCCTATACTGCCTATGCCAAGGGCCGGCCCTGGGTTTGGTAATGTGATGCCTCTGTAATTGGCACATACCCTCTCCACACAAATGCCAAAAAAAGGTCCACCAGATGTGTGAGAGGCCTCCCGGACTGAGGCCTCCTGCATACGCTCCCAGTTCACCCGCACTACACGTTTAGGATTACCAGATATTTTATAAGCATCCCCTCCAATTGACCCAACTCACCACCAGATTGTTATCAATTGATAGCTCCGCCGTGCTCTTCACCCAAGTGTCCACTATATATGGCCTTAGGTCCGATGATACGATAACAAAATCAACCTTCTACCTAGGCTGCTGTGGTTCCATGTCCACCACTTATGGGCATCCTTAGTTTAAAAAAAACGGTGTTAATTATGGCCAATCCATGACTAGCACAGAAGTCCAATAATAAGCCACCGCTCGGGTTTGGATCAGGGAGGCGGTTCCTCCCAATCAAGCCCCTCCTATTGTCCGAACCATTGCCAACATGTGAGTTGAAGTCTAACAACCAGACTAAGGACTACCCTTTAGAACAGGACTCTGTTCAGGGTCTCCAAGAAGCCTGAAAACTCTGAACTGCTGTTCGGTGCATAGGCACAGTGAACAGTCAGAGTTTTTGGCCCCATAACCTGCAGGCATAGGGAGGCGACACTCTAGTGTACTGGGGTAAACTCCAACAAAGCGGCATTCAGCAGGGGGACTTGTAAGTATCTCCACACCCGCTCGGTGCATTATACCGTGGCCACTCCGAAGAAGAAGAAAGTCCAACCCCTATATCCAGGAGTAAGGTTCCAGAGCTGAGGCTGTACGTAGAGGTGAGCCCCACCAAATCCAACTGTTACGCACCACCTCCAGATCGTTCCCCCCCAGAGAGATGATGTTCCACGTTTCCAAGACCAGCCTCTATGGCTGGGGTCTCGTCTGGCAAGACCCTCTACCTTCACAGCCAGCCTTTGGTTCTTCGTGTGGTAGGTGAACCCGGACAAGTGGAGGTAGTGTCCACGTAGCTTTTCGGGCAGTTCCTAACCAGCCTCGGTGGCAAATTTGCCAGTGGCGGTTCTAGACCAATTTGACTGGGGGGGCCAGGCTGGGGCCAGTTATTTTCTGAGGGGGGCCCAATAAATGCAGGACGAAAAAGACAAAGACAGTATGAAGTAATTGCGCATAAGAAAACAATGCAATACAGTTATTGGTATTTGTTTCAGTACACATATTTATTTCAGATACTTATAGTTACAGTGTTTACGCTCTAATGCAGGGGTCTCCAACCTTTTTTAGGATGAGAGCTACTTTCAGAAAATAAAACAAGTCGTGAGCTACTTTTACTCCTCTTTTTTAGTTTTTTGCAGTGTATATATTTAGCACATATTAACATTATATTATATGCTTACCTTTAACCTTTGTGTGCTGTTTGGGTCTGTGGGACCCGTTTTCAGTGTTTACTAAAATAAAATGTATTCAATTTAATAATTTTAACTGCTTTATTTGGGGGTGGACCTCACCTCCTCTAGGGGGGTCCGGGGGCATGCTCCCCCGGGAAGATTTGTTTTTAAATGTTGAAGTTAAATGCATCAATCTGGAGCACTTTGAGCACAAAATGAATTCATGGATACAGCTCACAACACTCATATGAAAGGGAGCTGTATACTTTTCAATAATCCAAACATCTTTAGAATATGATCACAACCAATAACAAATAATTTAAACTTGTTTATTCTTATCTTATGTTACCTAGTTAGCATTCTTTCTTTTTATTTATACATATTTTACTAATCACTCCCCTTTTAAACTGTTGCAAGAACGTGATTGGTCGATATTCATTGTGGGTGGGGGGGGGTGTTAGATAAATATAGAGTTGTAGTAAGTAGATAGAGTTCGCTATGATTGAGATTTCGTTTATGCATAGGGTAGATTCTTTTAATTACATTTCCTTTATTTTGTGTGTATTTTTTACATTTTGGATTTGCTCGGCGAGCTATTTATTGAGGGATTGCGAGCTACCGGTAGCTCGCGATCGACGTGTAGGAGACCCCTGCTCTAATGGATCCGACTAGAATGACAAATAGCGTTAGTTATGCCTATTCCGTCAGCCTCTCAATCTTATTTTTTTTTCTTTTTTCATTTTCATTTTCAGGGGGGCCACAGGGGGGTCCAAAGTCCGTGTTAGGAGGGCACTGCCCCCCCCCTAGAACCGCCCCTGAAACTTGCCTATCAGGCCCTTGCTGATTAGCTTTCATTAATCTGGCCCCCCTGATAGTCCAGCAGATATGTGAAATATCTGAAAGAATTGTGCTTTTGATGATAAAAACATGACATTTGGCACACTGTTAGAACATGCCCTAAGGAAGATTTTTGGCTATAGGGCCATCGCAAATTTGTCCAATGGCGCCAATGGCGGCCATTTTCAATGGTTTCATTGGTTGTTATTTTACCTGTAGTTTAGGATGTGGACCACCTAGGATCTTGATTCTGGTGGCTAATCCTACATTTTCAAGGATGAGGAATGCAGTGGTACTATTTACAACATGCTAAAATGTAGCTAACTACATGTATCTGGTATTCAGGGAACAAAATAACAGTAGAACTATCAAATATTAACGGAACTATACATATTTTCCAGAATAACACGAGGAATGTTAAGCCCTCCCACTATTTTCCAAGAGGGCGTTGCCAGATTTTCAATTTCAGGATTTAACCAGGAGATGACGCTTCCTTCACAAAACCAGGAAGACAGCTTTTCATGGACTTTCAGTTTTGTTTAGAAGAGCATTTGAACACATCAATATTTTAGATCAAATAAAGTATATCTAATCTTGTAATTCAATAATATATAGTCTTTATATATTAAACTAAGACTTAGTTTTTCACAAGAGAAAATGCAGATATCATATAAAAAACTAAAGTTAAAATCGTGTTTTTAATGCCCCAAGAGCAATAAAAACACTTGGTAAAAAAATTCAAGCTGTAAAAATACTTATATATATTTAATACTAATAACGATTAATTTCAGATGATAATACTTTTCAGTGTCTGTCTCATGCAGCAGCTGACCCGGCCGACAGTAAAAATAAACATTTATAACTAGTTTAGGTTGTTTGAGAGGTAATTAAAATAGCTAAGGGTGATGATCTGACTTGAAGTGTGTGTTTTTGCTCCTAATTAAATGTGTACAAGATGTGAAGTCAACAGGTATAGGAAAATATTCCTAAAACGTCCAAATAGTCACAGCAGGGATTTGCCACTGTGCCACTACAGTTGATCTGTGTGTCTACAAAGAAAGCTTTTCATTTGCTAGATGCTGATGTAGCTATTTGGATTAATTTTGAAGATGCAGTTGGGAATATTTCCTCAACCCTGCTTTGTTATTTTCAGAAAAGTGAAACTTAAATAGGCCTATAAAATGATAGAATTTAAAAGAGTCTTGAAAAAGCATGGTGATGGCAATAAATGCATTAATGAATCCCCAAAATCTACAGAATACATTTAATTTAAGGGGAGCAGTTACTGAGAAGTATATAATGAGAACTGCTACCAATGGTGGCCTATTTAGTTTATTAAGAAATACATATTTTTAGCTTATTTCAGACTCCAGTTTACATACATTTCCCGCCTAAGGATAATATTCCCACAGTGCAGCATAATGTACAGCAGAGATGGAGTACTCGAGTCCTGGACTCGGACTCGAGTCGGACTCGAGTGCCGATTTTCGGGACTCGTGACTCGACTCGGACTCGCGCACTGATTGACGCGACTCGGACTTGGACTCGTGAATTCTCGCACACGATGACTTGGACTCGGACTCGGACTCGTGAATTATCGCGTACGCTGACTTGGACTCGGACTCGGACTCGTGCATTTTTCCCCCCACGATGACTCGGACTCGACTTGTACATTGACGCTCCGACTTGGACTCGGACTCGGACTCGAGCAAGTTTTCTATGGAGTCTGATGTCCTCTATCCTGGCGTGTGCACCGGTTGCGAGGCGAGTTCACGTACTGGGCCCCGCTATTCCAGTCTAAATATGTCTAGAGACACACCCCGCATCGTGCTGTATGCTTTCACACATTCTGCTTCCACATTGGAAAAGAGCAGCGCAAAATGCTCTATGTGGAAACAATATTGAAGAGAAGGCTCCGTAACACATTACTCTAAACATCGAGTTCAGACATATAGGCTGTCTTGAACACTATCATCAGAGTAACGTGATCTAATCAATAAATAAAGATTCAGCCGATAACACGAAAGCACACGGCTACTTAACATGCAGAATGACGTCATTTTGCATGCTAAGTAGCCATGTGCTTTCTGGGGCTAAATCTTTATCAGTAAACCGATTTAACCGGTAAAAGTTCCTTCAAAATAAGAGTCCCGATCTTATTACTATCAAAATAAAAGTGCAAAACGAAAACTTTACCATAGGAAAATATTGGCATACAAATATAATCACTTCTCTAAAAGGTAACTCATTTTAAACATAGTTTATTTATATATAATAATAATAATAATATTAATATTAGTAATAAGCTTTATATTTGTATAGCACCTATTACAAGAATTGTAGCCAAACTGGCTTCACAGCAGTTCAATAGACAGATTAGTATAACATGACAGGATAAAAGCAATGTAGAGGAGCAGCTACATTTCAACACATATATCCACGAAGATTAATACATGAAGACTTGTGACTCGGACTTGACTTGGACTCTTCTTAGGTGACTCGGACTTGGACTCGGACTCGAACACAGGTAATGATGACTCGGACTCGGACTCGACTCGGACACTCCTTGGGTGACTCGGACTTGGACTCGGACTCGAACACAGGTAATGATGACTCGGACTCGGACTCGACTCGGACACTCCTTGGGTGACTCGGACTTGGACTCGGACTCGACTACGACTCTCCCTTGGTGACTCGGACTTGGACTCGGACTCGAAGAGTGGTGACTCGAGAGTGACTTGGACTCGTGAATTGGTGACTTGACTACAACACTGATGTACAGTATCACACTGTATTACAAATTCAAAGTAAATGACTGTGGGTAATACAGCAATTTACTGCCTAGATTACAGATTTTGTTTACAGTGTATGTTGCATGTTTTAAATGTATTGTATTTACTTGTTTAAAATGAAATGTGTTTTAGATTGACTTTTAAAATCTAACTAACTACAGATGAAAAATAGCCTCTTGGCTAACTCTAAGGCGCCGTTTACACAAGGACAAAACTGCTTGTATCTGCATAGTTTCGCGTGCGTATAGCCCTATTATTTACACGAGGCCGATAGAAACGGACCCCACAAACGATAACGGGTCCCAAGGTGGATAGATTTGCAAACGAAACGCTCTGGGGGGTCAACCGAGTCCGTGTAATCACCTCTTACTTTCCTGAAAAAATAACGATAGCCCCACCTCTCCCCTGCTCACTGCTGTAGCATGGCCAGTAGCCATCTGTAACGATCAACTATCAAAAATAGCTGTGTTAATTAAACGCACAAGGGGTTCTTGAATGAAATAATATTATAAAAGGCAAACCAGAATTGTTAACGCCCAATATACTCCTTAAACAAAATAAACAGAGTCAGATTTCATGCATTGATCCATTATATTGACAATTTTCCAGCCAAACAACACAAACAAAATTAAACAGTCCGCTCTGCGATACACCAACATTGTCTTTACTGCCTAATCCAGGCCATTATTGTTCATTGCTCACCCGGTGTTTGTAGAGAATATCTCTCTTTCTGAGCGCGTCCTCTCCACGGAGACGTGCTTCTTGGTCGGTCGATGCAATATCCACAGATTCGGTTTCTTTCAGTTAACTTCCCCGTTGCATTTATCCATATATTTACATGCTGAGGAAATTACTATATCCCGCTGAATACCAGCAATCGCCACACACAAAATAACGATAGCCCCACCTCTCCTGCTCACTGCTGTAGCATGGCCAGTAGCTACTGTCAGTAGCTACTGCTAGTGCTACTGCTACTGACCATGCTACAGATATTAGTGCAAAATCTACAGCTCCTCTACCACAACCATCAGCAACAAGTGGACATGGAGAATTACATTAACTACTACATGTTGCTAAATCCACCGCGGGGCATAAACAGAAGGGTAGCCATGGCAACATTGCTGCGGGGCTGCTCCGGAGTCTTCTTCGCTGCTTTTGGTGTATTTTGGCGGAAGTTACAGCGCCACTTACAGTCCTGGCATATGTACTACAGCGTTTCCAGCGGTCTCGTTTGAACAGACACGTTAAATGAAACGAATGCATGTGAACGGAAGACTTTTTTGAATACGCATACTGTGCATAAACGCAAACGTTCCCATGTGCACAACGCCTAAGAAGAAAGGGTAGACATATCTGTACTTAGTGCCAAGTAGCTAAGCAGGTATTCACTCAGAGGGGGGTAGGTACTAAATGCCACCCATTTACATGTAGGCAAACAAAGTCAAAAATCAACATACAGTAGGGGGGTGGGGGATGGTGAACGGTATGGTCAATGTTTGTAAACACAATCCCCAGGATGTGTCCTTATCAAACCAAAATAGAAAATGCAGATATTACACTCAGACATCTGAAAAGTCTATGTTAAAAAGCATCAGTCACCTTAATTCATGTAATAAAAACATCTCGGGTCAGTAACACTGAAAGCTAAATGTGCAATACCATGTTCAGCTATGTTACTATTTATAATGTTACAACAGAAGATGTTTTTCTTTATATTGAAGTTAAATGCATCAATCTGGTGCACTTTGAGGTCAAAATTAAGAGATTTATGGATACCGCTGGAAAAAGCTGCAGTACATATGCCGAGCCTGTACGTAGCGCTGTAACTTCCTCCACAAAAGCAGCCTTCTGTTTATTCAACATGGTGGGGGCCGAGGGAACCGGGCAGAGTTTTTCGCCGGTCAACGTGTGTGAAAGTTTAAATCTTCCTTATTGAGCTTTAAAACAAATGAATAACGACTATATATAATAATAAAATAAACACCGGCTGTTGTTATGCCTGCTGTAACGTTAAATTACTCCGTTCTCCGCTTGTAATTATGCCGTTACAAGCTTCATAGTTGTATTTATCATCTAAATTTGCCGAAACAAGTTTAATATTCTGAAAGCCAAGACTTTGTTTATTTGAAATCAGATGAAAACAAACTGTACAAACCCTGGCGTGTTATCTATGATTACTATATGCCTTACTGTACATTCATAATTTCAGCCGGAGGGAGGGGGGCGGCGCTGCGGAGGAGCAGATTGCGAGTGAGAGGTGCCTGTCATCTTCCCTTTACAAGCTTCACAAATGTATTTATCGTGTGATTTTGGAAATAAAAGTTTCATATTCTGAAAGCCAAGACTTTGTTTATATATTATACGTGGGTAGCTATGACGTCAGAAGGAGTTACCGTAAATGAGAGCTGCTGTAAAAGTGTTTCTAGGATTTCTAAACAAACTATTACAGCTGTTATAAAGCATTAAATAAAAAGTCATGAAAGAGATAAGGAGGAGAAAAGGTTTAAGGAAGTAAGCAAGGAATACAGAATGTCGAAATCCTCTGTTTCACGCGATGTCGAACATTGAAGACAGAGGACGGCGGTCCCCCAATCTACACAGTGGGAGAAAGAAGATCATAAAGCAGATCGGAGGAGACATCACGATCTTTCCCACATTAGTGCAATTCACCTATACTTAACCCCAAATAAAAGAACCCAATAAAAACAGTTGTTAAATAATAGTGAAGTCACGTTGTAATAATAACTCATCTCTCGGTTTGAGTGTTCTTTTTCTGCTTTTCTGACTATTTCTCATTGTGGGGAAAAATAACACCCAGGGATCCTGATCGTTTTAATGAAGTTGAATACAGAATATTCATATTTGTCAGTGATTTCATGTCAATTCGGCGAACATAAACATAAATGATCGTGGTGAAGATGATGATTAAATTAGGATTAAAAATCGGGAGAGCCGGCTGCATTTCCTCTCGTTCGTTTTTTTCGACTAAACAACATTATTTTGTTAAATAACAACATGGTGATGTTTTGTAAATGATTACATGTCTTATTTAGCACAGACTATGATCCTATCCGTGACATATGGATCTTAACAAAGATCCGCTATACATTAGTACCAGACATACTGTACATCCAGTTTACTGTATCGAAGTTGATTTCACATGAGCTCCAGTGTGGAACCCCACTGCACCCCTGGTGGATCAATGATCCATTGCAGCTGGCTTCACAATAATTACATTTATTTATCACGGGGGCGGTATCAAGTCAGACTGGGGGCCGGCTCTTCATCATGAACCGATCACGGGCCGATCACGGACCGTGCACGAGCCAATCACGACCCTCGCGTTTCAAACTGTCCAAAATAAGACGCTCCATCTGTATATCTTCTCCTGCAGAAGGCCTACACCGAGTACAGCAATGACCATGAGGAGGGAAATAATCTCAAGTCCCTGGAAGACTGGTGCAGTGAAAGAGCAGTGTCATGTCCCCAGTTCCACTTCTGGTCTACCATCCTGCAGCTGGAAATAAGAGTTGATGATCTATGTGCGATCAATAAGAGAGGCTGACTTCCTACTCTATATAAATGCCCTGACCAAGATTGTGCCTTGGTTCTTTGCTCTGGGACACACCCACTATGCCAGATGGATACCAGTTCACTTGCGTGACATGATTGTGCTAAAAGAAAAACATCCTGATGTCCATGGGCAGTTTCTGAAAGGAAACTTTGCTGTGAAGAAGACGACACGCAGCTTCTCTGCTATTGCCATTGACCAGGCCCACGAGCAGAACAATGCCTCTGTGAAAGGTGATGGTGGTGCTGTAGGCCTGACAGAGAACCCTGCAGCTCTGCGATGCTGGATGGTGTCTGGCCCCGAGATGGCACGTGTGGTTGGGGAGTTTGAGGCCTCTACTGAGAAGAGAAAGGAGACTGACACCCGGCACCATGAGCAGACCAAACATGCACAGATGGCATTTGCACGAGATGTTAAAGCACTAACTGGTGCTATAGAAGACATGGGCAATCCATTCTGTGAAAAGAGCAGTGTAGATCTTCTTGTACTGGATACTAGAGACCTTGCAGATGCAGCAGTCATTGACACTCTGAACCAGATTGAGAAACTTGGACAGGACCAGTATGACACCTATGTCAGTGAGCGCCTGGTCAAACAGACAAAGCCCATCAAAGATCCCATCAGAAGGAAAAACCTCCCTCTATTCAGCCGCCCTCCAGTCCGAGAGAAGTCCAGGTCCCAACAACAGCTCTCATCTCTGAATAATGATTGTTCTCTGTTCTCTAGGCTGTACATTGCATCACAGATACGTGATGGAAATCTGGATGACTTTTTTGAGCATGAAAACCAGGCATGTTCACCATCATTGTCACAAATGGGCAAGCTGAGAACTGGTACCAAGTCAGACTTGGTGGGCTGTTTGGAGGACCTGATCTCTTTACAAGATAATGCATCCCACCCCACAGTACAGGTCATCATCCTTGATGGGGCTGCTCATGTGAACATGATACGACCTGGTGCTGCTAAGACGTTTTTTGATTATGCGCAGAAAGTGTTCTCACCATACATCCTGTCTCAGCTGGAGCATGTCAGCAGAGTTGATGTCATGTGGGATGAATATTTCCCCGAAACTCTGAAGGCTGAAACACGCAGCAAGAGAGGGAAGGGAGTTCGTAGATGCGTTGAGCCATCCAGTGTCATTCCTGGAAACTGGCCAGAGTTCCTGCGCATTGAAGACAACAATGCTGAACTGTTCTCGTTCCTGGCCACCAGTGTGACAGCCCTCAACACTGGCAAACAAATAATCAGTACCCATCATGCCGAAGTCCTTTGCACTCAACCTCGAGATGTATCAGGTATTGCACCATGCACACATGAGGAGGCTGATACCCGCATCCTACTTCACCTAGGAGATGCTGTGAAGGAAGGGTATAGCAAGGTGTCAATACGCACAGTTGACACGGATGTGGTAGTACTGGCAGTCACAGCAGCCCAATCCCTCAACATCACTGAGCTGTGGGTTGCCTTTGGAGCTGGGAAGAGTTTTCGGTATTTAGCAGCTCATGAGATGGCGAGGTCCCTAGGTCCAAATCGATGCATAGCCTTACCAATGTTCCATGCATTTACTGGATGTGACACAGTGTCATATTTTGGTGGCAGGGGCAAGAAGACAGCGTGGGATACATGGATGACGTTTGATGATGTCACTAGAGCCTGCTGTGCATTGGCTGCCACCCCAGACTCCGTACAAGAATGGATGGAGCCTCTGGAGCGATTCGTGGTATTGCTGTATGACCGCACTAGCAGCCAGGAGTCAGTCAATCAGGCACGCAAGCAACTCTTCACCCAGAAAGGTAGAACAATTGACGGACTCCCCCCAACACAAGTAGCATTGATTCAGCACACAAAGAGAGCTGCCTTCCAAGCTGGTCACTGCTGGGGACAGATGATGTTTGCAGCCCCTGAACTCCCATCCCCAAGTGACTGGGGGTGGAAGAGGAAGGCCACATGTGGATGGGAAGTTTACTGGACCACATTACCAGAAGTGACCCAGGCCTGTCGCGAACTCCTCCGCTGTGGATGCAAAAAGGGGTGCAGTGGACAGTGCAAATGTGTCAAGGCAGCAATTCAGTGCACTGCCCTTTGCCACTGTGGTGGACTGTGTTTTCAGAAAGAACTCTGTATTTAGTTGAAAACCTATAACATATATTACTTCACCATAATAAATATGTTAACGTTTTTTCTGTGTATTTTGTTCCCTGAATACCAGATACATGTAGTTAGCTACATTTTAGCATGTTGTAAATAGTACCACTGCATTCCTCATCCTTGAAAATGTAGGATTAGCCACCAGAATCAAGATCCTAGGTGGTCTACATCCTAAACTACAGGTAAATTAACAACCAATGAAGCCATTGGCGCCATTGGACAAATTTGCGATGGCCCGATAGCCAAAAATCTTCCTTAGGGCATGTTCTAACAGTGTGCCAAATTTCATGTTTTTATCATCAAAAGCACAATTCTTTCACATATCTGCTGGACTATGAGACCAATTTGACATGGGAGATCCTACCAGGAACACAAGGTTCCAGACAACACAGCCCTCAGGTTCAGCGGGACACACAAACCTCCCAATCACAATAAGGTGATGGTTACCGGATAGGAGATCCTGTCACATTGTCCCTTAATTATCCACCTTATCTAATGCCTGTTCTGTCTTTTTCTCTATGGGTTTAGGGGTCTGGCGCTGAGCAGCAGGTCAGAACTTCAGCAAGTGCTGGAGAGGAGGAAGAGAGTGCAGACAGACTCAGAAGAGGATGGACAGAGCAGGACTCCTCTGGAAGATGTGCTACTCAGACGTCAACAGAAACAACTTGAGGTATCATCCTGTTTATAAGGGCTCCACCAATCTCAAACCGTCTAACTCTGAAATGGCTGAGCCAGAGGAATGCCCTCGCAAACTAGCGAACTGCACTTAAAAGCAAGCCCCTTTTCGTTGATGAGAGCCATTCACTTCCTTAAATAAACTTTAGTGAAGAGCTGTAAAAGTTGTGGATACTTTCCCTTTTTGCCTGGTATAACTTTGTCTATCCTGTATCTATATTAACCCATTTTTATTGGCCATCTTTGTTGGTGACGTTTGGTTCACACACATCCGAGCTGTTGCTGTGCTATACACAGAAAACAGAGGTAGAAAGAGTGAGCGAAATAAAAGAAGAAGATTTTGCTTTTGGGCCAGAGTGCCAATGATTCTGCTTTTTTATTTTCAGAGGGAGAAAGAACAAGACGACAAAGAAAGAGATGAAGCCCAGTTGATGGAGTTTGTTAGAGTACGACAGAACCTGAGAAAGATTCACTCAGCAGTCCAGAACAAGGCTGCAAACTGCTGAAGTGCTGCAGAAGAATGCACCCAAGTTGTAAAAATAACTCAAGGGTTTCACCTACTTCCCTTTGAGTATAAGACTAAAAAGTGAATGCAGAGACCATGGTATTAATGCTTCATAGATAAATGAATACATTATCAGTATTCTTTTATAGCTGTGGACAGAAATGTAATCTGCCGCTTTAATATTTTAAACATGTTGTTGATTGACATGGTTGCTTTTATTTACTAATAGTATGTTGCAGAGAAACACGATGATCTTCTTTGACTTAAGATTTTGTTAACACAAATGTTGTGTCTGTTAACATAATTGTTTTGAATGCATGTCAAAGGTTTCTTCATGATCTCAGATAGGTAATATTATTTTTGAATCAGATGTAAGAGCCACCAGAGACCATTGCTCTGTCCTGCACTATACCCATCCACTGAAATAGCTTGGCCAGGGATGGTATGACAGAGTATGGTCTCTAATCTCCACTTGCTGTGTTAGCCCCAAGTCTTATTTCATCTTCCAGACATCAGCCAGTAGCAGGCTGGGTAGTGTAGCCAGGACCCTCTGTTGGCCTCGGTGTGACTTAGACGCTCATTACTTAGCTGCCACATATTAACCTCTATGGACATTCTTGGTTCTAGTGAACATCTATGATTCTAGTGGCGATAACCCAATTTATTTAATAACCTTTTTGGCTGTATCCCAGATTTGGTCACACCCAACCTGATACTGGGAAGAGATCTAAATACCATTTTTGCAGTCCCCGTTTACTTGATCTGCTAACATTAAAATGGCCTTCAGTCAGCATAGTGTTTTAGAAGAAAAATATAGATTTAAAACTTCGACATTAAAGGATTTTTACTTTTACAAGAATAGATGTATTCCTTTTGGACAAAAAAAATCCTTTCACCTTTAAAATCTCTAACCTATGAATGTATCATAATCTTCAAACACTCTTGTAATCGGACTCTGGGTTCAGGTTGATAACATTGAATCTTTTCCCTTTCAAAATAATTGGTTACCAGACAATTTTTTTTATTTACCTTTTTTAATCAGAAGTATAACTTAGGGGTCACATAATTCTGTTGTCATTCATGAAATTCATTTCTGTTTGGTCGTCTGACCATATTTTTAAATCAGTTTTATTTAGGTTGGTTTTCCGATCCTTTATTTTTTTGGGTCTTTTGACCTTATTTCAGTTTGGTATTCCCTGACCTTTTATTATTTAAAACTAGGATAAAATGTTCACGCATCATTCATGTTTATTAAATGGTTATCAGACTTTAATCTGTCATACATTGATTCCTGGTTTAATTGAACACTAATCATGTTTCTATTTAATGATCCTCTATGTTTTCTAACCTTCTATTTCTTATTTCTGTTTAGTAATTTTATCATTTTGTATTCAATTAGTAATCACAGAGGAAGGTCAGTCCAGACTTCTATTAATTTGAAATTCATGCTTAACCTTTTCTTAGCTTTAATTTCCTTGTCTTGTTTTCAGTTGGCTGTGGGACCTTTACTTTCTGTTTGTCATGAGATTAAATTCAGTTTGGTCATCAGACCTTTGTTTTCTTACAATTGTATTCAAGTTGATTTCCACTGACCTTAATTTCTTTGGGTCTTATGAACTCTATCTCAGTTTGGTCCTTGCTAATCTTTTACTATTTATTAGCAATAGTAATTAACAGTAACTATGGGTCCTGTGACATCATGCACTGGACACAGTATGTCTTGGCTCAGGAGACTCACAAAGTGTCAGAAAATACAAACCTCTCTCTTTTCCTCCTTACCCACAGTGGCTTTACACCAACGGCCCTATCAGAAACAATGTGCGACGTGTTTTGGACGTAATATGGTCTTTGTTTACATTAGCAAGCATCGCTAACACTCAGAGCTAACCTGTACTGGAGAGAGTATGTGTACAAAATGGTTTTAAAAAGGTACTCACCTTGTTTTAAACCCACGAGAGAAAAAGCATTTGAGCTCCATACGGTTTCAGAAATAATCCTTGATGTGGTTTGGAACATAATCAGTGGCAGCTGGCCCATAGGGGGCGATAGGGCGCCGCCCTCCCTAAACCACACACACAAGGAAATGCTTTTCTATATTATTGTTTATTTAAACTTTATTTAAATTGCTTTTCCTATACACTGTATGAGTATGACTGAAGTACTGTGCTGGGGCGATGGAGAAATCGCCCCATGGTGGTGGGTCTCTGTAGCAGGTTAGCAAATTGTTGATTCAAGATATGAACGAGTGTCATAAAATGTAGCCAATCAGCGTCCTCAAAACTTCTTCCGGAGGGGCGATTCTTGTATCGCCCCAAGTAAGCAACTGATATAACCAGGACCAGTCTCTGTGGGCGCCATTTTAACAACAAAGACAATGGCGAGCGTGAGCACTACCCCAAGACTCAACCCTAACTCTGTGAAATCTCTCATCCAAGAGCCGTTTGAGAGAAGAAGTTTGGCGGACAAGGTGAAAGAGCTGGGCCCAGATCAACCTGATATTGTCATCAAACAGCAGGATCGTGAGAAAGGCTAGCTGGCTAGCTGGATGCAGTCATGCTAATGCCTTATTTTTGCTTTCCTTGCTTGGTTTTTAAAACAACGGGGACAGATGCAGCATGGACAACAACTGGAGTGAGGGATATGAAGCACCAGGCTGTCTGCGAGGAAGCATGAGAACACCAGAGCACACATGGACAATGCTATGAAGCTAGCCACGCTAGGCAGAGTGAACATTGCTACGCAGCTGGACGAGGGCCACAGGATTGCGGTGAGGAAACACAATGAGGAGGTGGACAAAAACAGGCATATTCTATGCAAAATAATCGATTGTGTGAAGTTTTGAGGGGCGTTTGAGTTGGCTTTGCGTGGGCATGACGAGACTGACTCTCCTGTCAACCCTGGCATTTTAAGGGGATTGGTGGATTTTGTTTCCTCCCTGGACACCATGCTGGAGGAGCACCTAAAGTGCTGAGGGATTACATTCTGGAGGAGGTAAACAGCGCTGATTTTATCGCCATTCAAGCCGACGAGACGACGGACGTCGCCAACTACTGCCAGCTGGTGCTTGTGCTACGCTACATCGACGCTCGGGTAAATAACTATATTTTGGCTGAGAAAACGTTTAGAAGAGATCAGTTCCTCACTTCTAACAGTCTAAATGTGCCATGTCATCAAAGTGAATGAATATCTTGTATCACATCACAATTATATTTGTTTTAGTATTTAAAAAGGAAAGAGAAGACACTCAGATTTGGATAATAATTATTGTGTTCAAAATTCCAGGAAAGACAAACGACTTCTAAGTTCAAGTATTTTGTTAAAAGAGAGCAAAATATATATATTCACTTGGCCAAGGACTCGTCACGTCATAGAAATCACAGGCAGCAAAGCTGTAATCTGTAACCACTATTTCGGTAAAAAAGCCCCGAACCTCGTGCGATAATACATTTTATTACACAGGGCGTTGCCCGTACATTTATGATTGGTTGAGACTAGATGGAGAGTAACCTTGGTTTAGGCTTTGGCTCTCTCTCGTTGGTGCACAGACTTAGACAAAGTCTCTTGGCAACACGACCTTCCAATCAGCATTGGGCCGGCCGGCGAAGTCCCTCCCTACTCTATCCGCTATCCTAGTGATTTGTTTTCGCTAAAGTCTCTACAGATATAGTGGAAAACCTTCATTATACTGGTTCCTAGTTATGCGTGGGAGCGAAGCTCACCCACACGGCCAAGGCCAGAGCCTCAGTAACTCATTGTCCTCTTAAAGTGTCTGCACCTGGCCTTGCTACTTTAGTATTGCAAGCTAAAAACTTTCTTCTGTGACTTTTCCCTTCGTTTCCTATCAAACCCATCAAACCTTGGCATTGGTGATTTTGTCTATTTATTCGAAAGTCATAGCAACATAAAATGAGCACAATAAGCTTATAATGTAATAATAAGAATCAGTCTTTCTAATGTTATATACAAATAGACTCCACATAATGCAGGTAAAGTAGTTAATAAATTCATGTTATTCATAGTATACACAGGACAAGTGCACAGCATAACAAAATTACATTGCATCTGGCTCATGAATGTTATATAAATAAGTAAAAAAAAGTAAAAAAGAAATGGTTTATAATTAATTATATACATATACTGTAAACAACAATGAGTATATTGCACACAATGAATATAATTGCACATTAACCTGTTAAGCCCTGAGCCTGTTTTTCAGATCTCAGGCTCGAAAATGACCTTCCCAGAACAAATGACTATATCTTCACTTCTAAAAGCAATGATACACCTGTGAGTTGGATGTAGAAAATTCAGAATCAATATAGATGTTTTTATTGTAAAGTAAATTCAGATTGAACATAGTAAAAAAATGTAAATTATAGTTAAAACCCATGACTTGTAGTGAAAACCACCCTTGAATGATGGGATAGTAGACAAAAAGCTTTAGGAATCCAAACTATAACATATAAGTACCCTGTATGAAGATTGATGCAAAACAAGTTAAATTTGACCTTTTTGTTCACAGTAACGGGCCGTCTCCACGGCAGCGTTAAAAAATCTTGAAACGCTTCTGCCCATTCACTTTGAATGGGGTGACGTCACTTTTTTTCGCTTTCGCCGAAATGCATTGTGGGCAGGCGAGCGGAGATTCTCAGGATTTTCAAGATCCAAAGTTGAACAATGTTCAACTTTTAAAGCTGAGGAGGAAGCGTCAGCCAATCAAATCCCGTGTACGCAAATCTGACAGTTCAAGCTCGAGCCAATCAAACGGCGTGTATGCTGGGAGAGACAGACCGCAGGTCATTTCCTCATATTCCAAAACATGGAGGAGAAATTAGCGGTAGCGAATCAATCACCCGGTGCTTTATGACCAGACCTACCGGGATATAAACCGGAGGAGCCAGGCATGGAGGGAGGTGGCAGAGACAGTGGTATGTTTTCGCCTGTTTTGGAGAGTTTATATCCAGTTTACTTCGGGCTTTTTGGCTTCATATGTCACGGGCGGGAGATTCATGTGATTGGTTGATCGCAAAAAAATCCCCAAGCCTCAAATACGCCCACCTCCAAGATTTTTTTAACGCTGCTGTGGAGACGGCCCGTAATGGTGTTAAAACCTTAGTAGTCATAACCTTGACTTGGACATACAGATGTAGCACTCTAGAAAGGACTCCAGCCAACAGATTCCTGCCAAAAGCGGCTGGGAATGTTAAGCCCTCCCACTATTTTCCAAGAGGGCGTTGCCAGATTTTCAATTTCAGGATTTAACCATGAGATGGCGCTTCATTCACAAATACAGAAAGACAAGTTTCATGGACTTTCAGTACTTCAGTTGTGTTTTGGTGAAGAGCATTTGAACACATATTTGTTATGGTTTTCACAGGCTACTCAGTATAATGAAAAAACATCAATATTTTAGATCAAATAAAGTATATCTAATCTTGTAATTCAATAATATATAGTCTTTATATATTAAATAATCATAATAATAATGTAAATGTTTACACTTCTTTATTTTTTATGCTCATACTTTTACCTTTACAATAGTTTGCTTTAATATGCAGTATATTTTTTGTAATATTTTTTTTGGTGTTTGCTTTCTCCTGTTCCCTTTCGGACACATACTGTATGATTTATTATTAGGGCTGTCAAGTTAATTTTTTAACTTGCGTTATTAACGCGTTAACGCAAAAAAAAATTAACGCCACTAATTATTTTAACGCATGTGTATTTTTTGTCATCGGCCGCCCGTAGTTTCAGAGCGCATCGAGTTTAAAATACCATCTACAAGCTGATGCTGACAGCCCCGCTCCTGCCGCCCGCTTGTGGCAGACCACACTTCCACGCTCACCGGCAGGCCAGGACTGGCCATTGGGAGGACCGGGAGGGTGTGTGTATGTGTGGGGCGAGCGAGGCACACCTTACGTGTTGTTGTTGTTGTTAGCATCTGGTGCTAGCTAGCTGCGCTAACGGATATAAGGAGCTGTTTCAATGAAAACAGAGGAGCGACATTTCGCCGACAACTGCGCCGAGCACTTGACTTTATGCAGGTAGCCAGACAGTGGGACATTGTACGAAAAGTCAGCACACTCAGCACAGATAGTGCGCGCAACATGATTGCAGCGTCCAGGCAGCTCCCGTTCGAGCATATATGCCTTGAGCTGCACATAGCTCCAACGATCCATCACAGTAGGGGCGTTCACACCAAGTACTTTTCCCACAATAGTTCATGAGAACTTTAGTTCATGAGAGCTCTTTTAGTTCTGATGAACTAAAGCAGATCGCGTTCACACCAAAATGAGTTCCTGGGGGTGGATTAGGCAAATGAGCCGCTGACGTCACTTCTTCTTCTTCTGCTTTGGGTTTACTGGCAGGCCGCAAACAACTTCACGGTGAGTACAGTAGGTGGCGGTATGCACCTTAAAGTTGCAATTCGCCAAAAAACCGAGAAGAAGAAAAACTTCCGCTTCCGCTGTATGCTTCTGTTTACCTTCCGACCTCAGACACGGTATGGAGTTGACGTTTTGGTGGTCGTGTTATACAGATTCGTAACTGAGTTATTTAAGCCAATAACTCAGCCACAAATACAGATCGACCATTCAAATGCAATAGAAATGCTGAGTCGGAGGCGAAGGCGGTTAAGAAGCCTTAACAAAAGGATTGGACGACGAAAAGCACACGCTATGGACATGTTTCGCCGTAGGACAGCTGAGGATGACCGTTATCACGCCCAAAGAACAGCAATGGTACGTTCATTAAATCACATTAATACTATCTAATGTAGGATTTATGGAGTTATGTAGGGCTAATTTGTGTCTTTGTATGTGTTCCAGATATGCGAATACTACGGAACGCGTCGTGTCCCGCGCTCTCTCTGGGTGAACAATAGAACATCGGCCTGGTGGGAGAAGGTGGTGCCAACGTACACCAATGTGCAGTGGGGGCAAGACACGCGCACAGCCCTTGAGGCATCTGAACAGCTTGGAAATTGTAAATTGACAATAAAGCTGATCTTTTGTACAGTGCATTTGGTTCTCTCTTTTATTTACCACAGTCAACAGACACAATTACAATAGAGCAGACACACCTTAGTGCAAAGATTAAATGTCAGTATCAAAACAGTACTCATACTGTATATTTGTATATTAATATGAGTATATTATGTTAAATGTGTGTTAAAGACAATGGGATGAGGTTGAAAGCTCTTTAAAAAGCTTTTGTATACCATCTTTACTGTGATAAATACATACATGTTAAGCATACACACCTGAAGAACTACGTTACAACACACACAGGTTAGTCTGTGTACCCGCTGCACTGCTGCTGGTTTAAACAAAGACAGTCATGATGCTAGTGCCGTGCATGGAGGTTCTCTTTTATTTATCAGCAGCAGATCAATAAGTGTCAGTAGTATCAAAACAATATAATAACAGTGGCATTATATATATATATATATATATATATATATATATATATATATATATATATATATATATATATATATATATATATATATATATATATATCTATATATATATATATCTATATATCTATATCTATATATCTATATATATATATATATCTATATATATCTATATATATCTAATATAACAATAGGTAGGCTCAGCAGCAGACACACCTTAGTGCAAAGTTAGGTGTCAGTATTAATAACAGTGGCATATATATATAATCACAATAATACAAAATTAACTGTCCCAGGTGTAGGCAATTTGGGGGTGAAGTGTCTTGCCCAGGGACACAACGACATCCTGACTGCAGTGGGGTTTGAACCTGTGCTCCCCTGATCCGAACACCAACGCACCAGACCACTGCACCACACGCCTCCCAACAAGTCATTGTACAGTTTATCAACGACAACAAGTTTTTCTGTTGCTCCACCTGGCACCATGAGCAGCTGGTCGTCCGATTCCTGGGCCTTGTGTGAATGCAGCAGCCGTTCGTCGTGCATCTCCTTGGCACGCAGGTCCTCATTCTCCTTGCTGACCATGGCACGGCAGTCCATCGCCATGATGGTGTCAAGGAAGCTGTCATCGCGTGCCCACTTTCCTAAGGTGAAATATGCAAGATACAAGATCAGTTTAATCGCAACAACGAGACAACATTGTCCAACATTGGACATGGTGCAGGCAGGGACAGTGTACAAAATGCAGGTGTAAAGTAGAAGATAAGATAGGATAAAATAATATCAAATAAAAAATAAATATCAAAGTGCCCTTATTTATTGTTTTGTGCTTAATGTATGCTTGAACTTTGTTTTATAGGGATTAGTGAACATCAGTTAGATGCGTAACCTTCTTTCAAGGCCAGAGTAGTTACAGTGTAATTGGATTGACATCTAACATAACATGGCTGAGTACAATTATAACAATCAATAAAAAAAAGTAAAAATAAATAGAATTTCAATTACATTTCTACTTAAATGTGCAAATATATTAGAACATCAGTCTTTGTGGCATGCAGGTAATCAACTGTTTAAGCTTTTACCATTAACATGTAGAATGAATGTTGCAAATGACTTGAAATTATAGCAACTACAATGTATTGTTAGAGGTAGCATTATGTCCAGCTAGCATGCTAATTGCCAACGTTATATTATCGTTTTATCCCGGAGGGGAAAACTAGTTTCTAATCCTGAGAGAAACACCTCGCCTGAAACACACGATTAGTGCCATGAGTTAGTGAAGCAAATTACAGAACATTGCACACTTATTCACAAGTCTAAACGTGTTCATAGCGGGTACGGCTGAGAATAGCTAGCTAGCTAGATGTTGTTAGCCAGCTTGGACCTATGATAGCAAGTTCTAGCATGGCTAGCTCGATCTACTGAGCAAATAAAAGTACATCTAAGACCAGTATTGTGCAGATTAAAACAGTGCAGTGCATGTATTTTATTTTACCTTCGTAGTCGTCCCGACATGACTTTGCCAGGTCTGCTAACTTTGCTGAGCCACGGAAACTGCATTCAGTAGAAGCTTCTGAATGCGGCGCTTCGCGTCCTCCGAGTAAATCGCCAGAAGCGCCGACACATCCTCATCACTCCACCGCTCCGATGATTTATTTAGTGTTGCTATAATAACTGCTTTCACAAAAGTAATCTCTTCGGGTGCGCTGGCCCGAAGCGAGCAAATACAATGGCCGCTTACAAAAAAAAATTCAGAGTCAAACGGGCGTGGTTTGCATTCCGCACAGCCAATCGGACGTACGAACTATTTTCTCCCACAACAGTCCCTGTCTCTCTAGCAGGGACTGAAAAGCGGGTCAGACAAACTAATTTGAACTACTTTAGTTGCTGGGGCTTTTTGGTGTGAACGCAAATATATCGTAGTTCTGATTAACTATTGTGGGAAAAGTACTCCAAAGTACTCCGGTGTGAACGCGCCTATTGTCTCCACATTCTCTCTCTCACACACGCGCACGCGCACACACACACACACACACACACACACACACACACACACACACACACACACACACACACACACACACACACACACACACACACACACCACACACACACACACACACACACACACACACACACACACACACACACACACACACACACTCCACACACACACACACACACACACACACACACACACACACACACACACACTTTGTATTGTATTATTGTATGAGAGAGGTTCCAGGTTGAATTGAGGCGAATATTTGTAATGTTCAGAGGTTGTTGTGTTTAATATTCAGAGAATATTTGTCATTGTTCAAATGATAATAAACAAACATATAAAGCATATTTGTCCACTCATATGTTGATAAGAGTATTAAAAACTTGAAAAATATCCCTCTAAGGTACATTTAGAACTGATAAAAAATGTGCGATTAATTTGCGATTAATCGCGATTAACTATGGACAATCATGCGATTAATTGCGATTAAATATTTTAATCGACTGACAGCCCTATTTATTATTATTATTAATATGAAGATATTATTAAGATAAGATAAGATGTTATTTTATTGATTGAACATTTTTGTTTAGAGTTCTCTGCTGTCCCACGGTAATTGAGAAGGCTCACATTCCGACCATTATTTAAAACAATAGGCGCTTTCACACAGTCTACAGTTTGATTTGTATAGAGGGAGCTGTGGCTGAATGGCCGGCGATTAGGTGTGGCGCATTTATCATTAGGTGATCAGAGCTGCCTGCCTGCCGTCAGATTTCATTTAAAAAACAGGTCTGATTTTAAGATCCTAAAATAAATACAAATATATATTTTTTCTAATATTGTTGTGGTCACGTGACTTTGTTTAAAATCCAAGGGTGTAACTTTGGTTTGAGAAGTGGGGGGGGGGGGGACACGAAACAGGGGTCCTCCACAATTAATTTTTTTTCCGATTTAATACAAATATATTAGGGACTAATTAAAATGTAATTATCATATCATATATTATAATGTATTGTATTATTAAGTAATATCATACATTAACCCCATTATAGTAGATGCCACATTGAATGGATGAACACATTTATGCATCAATAATTACAATGGAGTATTTCTAAATACAAGTTGTAAAAATACTTATATGTATTTAATACTAATAACATAATGATTCATTTTACTTTCAGATGATAATACTTTTCAGGGTTAGGGTTAGGTCCGGTCTGACAGCGCTTAGCTCTCTGCTGCAGAGAGGAAGAGAAGATCACTGCTCTAAACAAAGTCAAAAATCGTACATCCAAACAGAATAAATATAATTAATTATTATTAATACGTTAAGTCTTGTTCATTGTTTTCACTTTTATTAAATGTTTGATATTTCCGGCACAGACCCTTTCATACCGGCAATGAGCGATAGAAACAACAGGAACTGCGACAGCATAAATATGCGAACACAAACCTACAGACTGCTGGAGAAGAGATATCACAGGGGGGGGTTGGGAGATCACAGTAATTCCGACAGCCCATCGAAATGTGACCTCCACACATTCCGATGGCCAATTAGTTTTAAACAAAGAGTTCGCAACATACAGTAGGCAACATAGGGGGTTGGGGCTGGTGAACGGTATGGTCAATGTTTGTAAACACTGTGAAATGTTGACTTTATTTGATCATTTCAGTTAAAAACTAACGTTCATATTTCTCTTTTTGAGAAGAGAAATATGAATATGTTAGTGGCTGACCCAGCCCCATGGTCTGTCACAGTAGTGCGGGAAAGAGAAGTGCACTGTTTTGCCTGGCTGGACCTGTATTTTACAGGAAAGGAGTGAGCAGAGGATGGAGTTGTCGATTCTTGTTCTGTTTTCTGTGACTATCTTCCTCACCCTCTCAGACTTTCAGTTGCGCGCGCTACTAAAGAGACGCGCTACCATGGAAACCAAACAATGGTGTAGCTGTATTAAAGTCCGAGTGGAAACAGTAACATTTGGAGCGTTATGTTAGAATGAAACAGCCAGGTCGTGACTCACAAAAAAACACACACCGGGTTCTTACACCTTTTCCAAAGTCAAATTCAAGCACTTTTCAAGCATTTCAAGCATCTTACAGCTGTTGTAAATTACATATTTATATACACTCAAATGATTATTTCCCAACCTCACATTAAATCAGATGTTCTTTATGCTATAAACAACCACATGTGTGTTTCATAATAGCATTCTACATGAGGATGAAAAATTAAAGAAAAGAAAACTAAGTTTAATATTTCAAAATGAGTGACCCATCTGTACGTAGACTAGGCATCCCATATAACCTGGCTGAGCCAATATAAAACAATCAGCCAAATAACTTTTCAATACATTATTGATTACTATTTTTGAGGTACTTTTAGGTTGGCAGTAAACACAAGTCAAAGGTAAATGGTGTACTTTTACTCCACTACATTTTTAGTTACTTTACAGATGTGGATGAATGATGAAATATAATCAAGTGTTGAATCAGACTTTAGTTCCACCTGGAGTAAATTCACAAGCTACCCTGCAGTATACAAAGTCATTCAAACTAGCTGCACCTTTACCAGCTTTGAGAACACTTTAATGATCAATCATTATAAAACATATCATATTTATTATTCTGAAATGGACTAATCTGCACAATGACTACTTTTACTGTCGCTACTTTAACTATATTTTGATGATAATACTTTTCTACCTTTACTTGAGGAACATTTTGAATGCAGGACTTTTACTGAAACAGAGTATTCCTACACTCTGGTACAATATCTGAGTACTTCTACTTTTACTCAAGTACAAGATCTGAGTACTTCTACTTTTACTCAAGTACAACATCTGAGTACTTCTACTTTCACTACAAGATCTGAGTACTTATTACACCTCTGGTAGTGTATTAGCCTGAATTGTAGCCACAAAATCACGCAGAGCTGCATAAAAATAGACTCACAATGGTAACAAGTAGAAAATAATATTTACAAATGTGTACAATGATTTATAGGTAATTTTGACTACTCAAGACACCTGATTTATACATCTTCAAAGGAAGACTGTGTTCATTCTACAATTACATGGGATTAAAGCAAAATGTAGTTTTACTTGTATAAGATTTTATATAAAAGCCTGTTTCTAAAAGTATCAACCATAGCGACGCTGTCAAATCCTCAGTTTATTATTTATAACATTACTAACAAGCTACGGTCTAATTACGCAACCAAGTCTCACGGCATTTCGTGTTATAGTCACGAAATAAATGTAATCTATTGATTCGTGTTCACCAACACGATTTTCCCCTTTTTTTCGTGTCACACAGAACGATTTTAAAAGCAATGTATTTCTATTGGTAGTATGTTTCGTCCCTGCGTCTTCAGCAGCATTTACCGACCTCTGCAGTGCTGCTCGTCCACCGGAGTTTTTTTCTCCCGTTAACTCACGGCAGTGGCAGCTGGAATGTATTCACTGTCTGACTGTCACACAAGCAGCTGGCAGCTGATAAATATCCCCCATCCCCATAAGTGAATGTGTTTCAATATTAATTGACGCTGTTTGTCATCACAACACTGATATGAACGTTTCTCTGGTATAAAATAGGTGATGTTAGCATAGCAACCGAAGCTAATCTGACTATCTTGACTACTTGTTGCTATCCTATTGTGGCATAAGCCGTTTTCTACAGGCACATCTTGTGATAGTCCAACCCAGTCTCACGGCATTTCGTGTTATAGTCACAAAATTAATTTAATCTATTGATTCGTGTTCACGAACACGATTTTTGCATTTTTTTCGTGTCACACAGAACGATTTTAAAAGCAATGCATTTCTAATGGTAGTATATTTCGTGCCTGCACCATGTCTTTTTGTCCGGTCGGGTCTTGGAAGACCAGAAGCTGTGTGGTTCATAAAAACATGTTCTTACTCAATATCAAGCCACGATTATTGTTTTTATTTTAAATCGTCTAATGTCGGGCTTTTTTTGCCGTCTGTGAGGAAAATAAATGGGGCTCAGAATACTGAAATCTGTATATATTTTTATTTGTGAGTGACCCGCTCTATCGAAATCAGTCAAAAGTCGCAACGGCTCATTTAAAAAATAAACGTGGATTTGTGTAAAAAAACTAGTTTTTCAGGGTTCGGGTGTTTTGTTTGATTTTAAATAAACAAAGTCTTGGCTTTCAGAATATGTAAAGGGACGAAGAGGCAACTCTCAATTCGCACCCTGCTCTTCCTCAGCGTCGCTCCTCCTCCCTCCGCTGAAATTATGAAGTAAAGACGTATAGTAATCATAGATAACATGACAGGGTCCGGGACAGTTTGTTTTCATCTGTTTTCAAATTTGGCTTTCAGAATATTAAACTTGTTTCGGCAAATTCAGATGATAAATATAACTTTGAAGCTTGTAACGGCTTAATTACAAGCGGAGAACGGAGTAATCTAACGTCACAGCAGGCATAACAACAGCCGGTGTTTCTTGTGAGTGTTTCCCCGGTACACAAACACAATACACACAAACACACACTCGCGAGCTTCCCCCAGACCAGTAATACAAACGAAAATGTGTCTGCGGGTCAATGTGACTGATTTCGATAGAGCAAGTCACATTTGGTTTAGGCACGAAACATACTACCAGTAGAAATACATTGCTTTTCAAATCGCTCTGTGTCGAATCAATAGATTATATTTCGTGACTATAACACGAAATGCCGTGAGACTGGGTTGAATTACATCAGTGAGTGCTTCATCCTCTGAACACCACACAATGGCGACTGTAACGCACATAACATAGGTACGCTCCTCTGAAATGATTGACCCCTGCAATTATTATTATCTCTCATCGAGTTCGCTATTCAGCTTGCTAACGTTAGCTTAAACAAACGTAAAATGCTCTACTACGGCGTACCTTTCATGTGGCTCGTCAGCAGCAGACTCTCGCATCGTTATTTTTGCAAACTTTGCAGGAGGCTACTCGTGGGCTTGACCCTCGTCTTAGCCATGGCTTGTATTTGTCTGCTGCTAGCCAACGCTGGTTGAAATGGCAACCTCCTGGCATACGGTCATCTATCACTCTCATCAGAATGCCCAGGTCACACACGTAACAAAAACACTTGCAGGTCACACGCATAACGCGGGAAGGCCGGAGCGGAGCTGTTTTATGTAAAAGCGAAGCAATTAAGCGCACTTCGACTTCTTTATTTTCTTTTAATCTAAAAAGTGAAGTAAAGCATTTACAATTTCAAGCACTTTATTCCAAATTCAAGCACCATTCCCAAAATTCAAGCACTTTTCAAACCTTGAAAACACCTCGTACAATTTCAAGCATTTTCAAGGATTTCCAGCACCCGTACGAACCCTGCACACAGCTGCCTGAGAGCTGCCGTTTCATTCAGACTGTTTAAAAAAAAAAACAGTCTGATTTTAACATTGTTGTTACGGCACGTAACAATTGTACAACGAATTGCACAATGAACTCAATGTGTGATTGTTATAGCAGTAATATTAAACACTAATAATACAGTAAACTATTAACACTGTACATATTATTGTTTGCCCGTGGGGAGATGACGAGGCTTCATTAAAATATAAACCTATTTTTAGTGAATTACTGAGTTTAGGCACGTTAATAACGTTTTAATGAAGTTGACTACAGTATATTCATATTTGTCAGTGCTTTCATGTCAATTCGGCGAACATAAACATAAATGATCGTGGTGAAGATGATGATTAAATTAGGATTAAAAATCGAGAGCCGGGCTGCATTTCCTCCCGTCGGATGTGATATAAAAACAAACCGATTATTTTTGTAGTTGTAAACTCACGTGGATTAAACCACATTTATTAGTGCTTTCATGTCAATTCGGCGAACATATGATACATGAAATGATCGTGAGGATGATGATTAAAAATCGTTTGTATGAGCCGGTCTGCATTTCCTGACGAAAAAACATAGCGATGGCATTGTACTTACGCCAACGTGGATTAAACAACATTATTTAGTTAAATAAAAACATGGTGATGTTTTGTAAATGATTACATGTCTCTTATTTAGCACAGAGTATGATCCTATCCGTGACATATGGATCTTAACAAAGATCCGCTATAGTACCAGACATAAATGATAATAATGATATACATAATGATATAATGATATATCAATAATGATATACTAACTCTGATATACTGTATCAGAGTTTATTTCACATGAGCTCCAGTGTGGAACCCCACTGCACACCCTGGTGGATCAATGATCCATTGCAGCTGGCTTCATTATAATTTAATTTATTCATTAAGGGGGCGGTCTCAAGTCACGCTGGAGGTTTTCCTTTCAGCGAGGGCAGACCCCGTGCCGGCCACGGCCCCGGCGTTTCAAACTGTCCGAAATGAGGTGCTACATCTGTAGGTATGTGTTCAGCATCACTTTCACAGCTTTATTGCAATTTTAGATTATGATATATCTTTTACAGGTATGTAATACCATCCTGATGCACGCCAAGGAGCGGTTCTCCTTCACCCAGCACCTCATCAGCATGGAGAGTTATTCCAACAACACAGTATGAAGTTCCCTGATGCAGCACTTAAAACGACAGTGCAGGCGTACCCCATGTTAAACAAGGCCAAGCTCAAACGGAACTGTCCCTCATCTATGATAACAGCGAGGCTTGCAGTGGTGCAGTGTCTCTGTACCAGTTTTTCATGGAGAACAACCTTCAGAGCACTTTCACAGAGACTGTCAGTCTTCTCAGGATCCTCATCACCACACCCATGACAACAGCTGAATCTGAGAGGTGCTTCTCTACTTTGAAGAGGATCAAGACCTTCCTGAGAAACACCATCGCCTCAATGCTCTGGCTATGCTCTCCATGGAGAAGAAACTTGTCAGGGACATTCCTGACTTTAATTAGAAGGTCATTGAGAGGTTTGCCACCCAGAAGGAGAGAAGAGCAAGAACACTGAAAACTACAGATGTAGCAGCTAATTTAGGACAGTTTGAAACGCGAGGGTCGTGGTCGGCCCGTGAACGGCCCGTGATCAAGAGACTGCCTCCAGTCTAACTTGAGACCGCCCCCGTGATAAATAAATGTAATTATTGTGAAGCCAGCTGCAAAGGATCATTGATCCACCAGAGGGTGCAGTGGGGTTCCACACTGGAGCTCATGTGAAATCAACTTCGATACAGTACACTGGATGTACAGTATGTCTGGTACTACTGTATAGCGGATCTTTGTTAAGATCCATATGTCACGGATAGGATCATAGTCTGTGCTAAATAAGAGACATGTAATCATTTACAAAACATCACCATGTTGTTATTTAACAAAATAATGTTGTTTAGTCGAAAAAAACGAACGAGAGGAAATGCAGCCGGCTCTCGATTTTTAATCCTAATTTAATCATCATCTTCACCACGATCATTTATGTTCGCCGAATTTACATGAAATCACTGACGAATATGAATATACTGTATTCAACTTCATTAAAACGTTATTAACGTGCCTAAACTCAGTAATTCACAAAAAATATTTATATTTTAATGGAGCCTTGTCAGGCAGATCAGGATCCCGACGGGTGTTATTTTCCCCATAATGACCAAGTCGCTGCACATTATCCCGCTTATTACATGGCCACATTCTCAACAAAGTAACGACATGACTCCCAATATTAATTGAAATGCTTTTATGGATTTAGAAAATGTTTTTATTGATTTAAAAAATAGTTGTATGTATTGATTTAAATTGACATGCATCCGCTAAGAAAAATAGTCTGTTGTTACCGTTTTTTAAACAGTCTGAAACGGCAGCTCTCAGCTGTGTGTTTACACACCTAATGGCCCATCAGCCACAGCTCTCTCTCCCCCCCCCCTGATCTTTCTTCTCCAGCAGTTAAGTTAACTGTAGGTTACTCTGAGTGACAAGCTTACAGTTAGTGAAGTAACACTTTTTTTTTGTGAGTCACGACCTGGCTGTTTCATTCTAACATAACGCTCCAAATGCTACTGTTTCCACTCAGACTTCAATACAGCTACACCATTGTTTGGTTTCCATGGTAGCGCGTCTCTTTAGTAGCGCACACTCCTTTCCTGTAAATTACAGGTCCAGCCAGGCAAAATAGTGCACTTCTCTTTCCCGCACTACTGTGACAGACCATGGGGCTGGGTCAGCACCTAACATATTCATATTTCTCTTCTCAAAAAGAGGTTTGTGTTCGCATATTTATGCTGTCGCAGTTCCTAAATGACATGTTTACACCTTAAAACGTTGTTTAAAACGAAAAGTAAACGTTCAGGGTTTTTATTAATGGTAATTTTCAGACTGTGAGTTGTTTAGTGGTAGCTCATATAGTCTTGATTCTTGTGGTTAAACTTTTCGCTCCAGTATGCACCGTATCGACACCACTACCATCAAGGTAGTGGTGTCGAAATTCATTCGTCACTTCCTTTTCAGTTTTTGTTTTTTTTAATCTTTTTTTTGTTATTATTGTTACGTCCTGTCTGTATACACGTGCTTTAAAATGTATTGTTTAATTCTACATATTTGTCATATAATAATCAAAATATATGTTTACAAATGTTACATAGTCTTTGTCAGCATATTTTTGCCACCTTATGCACCCCTTGCTATCTTACATAATAAAAGTGTCACATTCATAAAACTTGCTCCATTCATTAGCCGCGTTCACACCAAGTACTTTCCTGTACTTAGTTCCGGCACTCAGAGCCCCGGCGCTTTTTACCCCAGGGCACTTAGTACAGATCGCGTTCACACCGGAGTACTTTTCCCTGAGGGAAGATTACGCAAATGAGCCGCTGACGTCACTTCTTCTTCTTCTGCTTTGGGTTTACTGGCAGGCCACAAACCACTTCACGGCGAGTACAGTAGGTGGCGGTATGCACCTTAAAGTTGTTTGCAATCCGCTACAAAACAAGAGAAGAAGAAAAACTTCCCGCGTATACTGCGACGCCCACCCACTCGCTGTACATTAGGCGTCTGTTGTTTACCTTCCGACCTCAGACATGATGGAGATGGAGTCGACTGAAGTTGTGCTGTTTGTGCTCATGTTATACAGCTTTGTAACTGAGTTAATGCAGCCTGAGCAACTTGCGTACAATAACAAAACAAGCCGAGCACGAGTGGTGGTGGAGAATGCTTTTGGCAGACTGAAGGGCAGGTGGCGGTGCTTGATGAAAAGAAACGACTGCAAGATGGACAAGATCAAAATCCAGGTGGCAGCATGTTGCATATTACATAACCTTTGTGAAAGTAATGATGAGTACATGGACGAATGGACTGCCTTACCGGCGACCCAGCTTTATGAGGCATCTGAACAGCGTGTAAATTGTACATTGTAAACATTTTGACAATAAAGCTGATCTTTTGTACAGTGCTTTTGTTTCTCTTTTATTTTCCAGTCAAGACAGTCAACATTACAATAGTGTACAGTGTGGCAATATAATAACAATAAACTGTGCCAGGTGTGTTGTATGCACAGTAAATAGGCTCAGCAGCAAACCCACCTTTATTATTTATTATATATCTTCCTGAGACCCACTGCATCCGTCTGCCATAAACACTATGGAAACCTACATGTTAGTTTCGGCCCATAGTGGACTCCATTTTGTGTTGTGTAAAATGGGGGGGGGAATTAAAAGTTTGCAAATCCCCATGTCCTCCTCAGAGGACAATCATAAAAACATTTAGTTTTAGGTCAAATAATATTTAAAATTATATAAATGATCATATTTGTGTATGTGCCCCTGCCATTCCCCCACAAGGTTGCAACATTGATGATAAATAAATGACAAATAAAGCTTTGCCAGTTTATAACCGATGATGAAACATGATGGTATCAGAATAATCACTTACATGTGATGTATAGGATGCTACACAGGTCACTAAAGATAAAGTGTCAGGAGAAATAAGCAAGATACAGGATCTGTTTAACAGTAAATAGAAGTTCACATTTTTAATGTAAATAAAATAGAAGTTGTACATGTAAATTAACATTATCAATATAAAATAAAGTGTCAGTTGTATCAAGACTATATAATAAGAGTAATAACAATAATATAAAATGAACTGGTGAGTATCTTGTCCTCCGTTTCCTGGGCCTTGGTGAACAGCACCATCTGATCCCCGTGCAATCGACTCTTTCACCACGGCACGCCGGTCCTCCAACGCCTGGACGGTGTCAAAGAAATTCGCATCCCGTGTCCGCTTTCCTAAGAGGGGAAAATAAGCAAGATACAAGATCTGTTTAGTCGCCATGTAGTTTTACAACATACTAGTGTGTGTGTGTGTGTGTAGCTGCCGCTCAAAGTGCCCTTCTTTATTGTTTTGTATTTTGAAGAGTGCTTCATGTATGCTTGAACTTTGTTTAATGTTGTTGAGGCAAGTTTTCTTACCGGAAGTCATGTGACCTCTAGCCCGGATGTTTACAATGTTTGTGAGAGAGTAAAAAGGCGCGAACATTTGTAAATGCCGGTCTAGGCGAATACGTTTTCACGCTGTTTCATAATTGTACCAAGAAGGAAATAAACATGATTGTGAGCATCAGTTCGATGCGTAACGTTCTTTCAAGACAAAGTTACAGTGTGTGTACCTTTGCGTTTGGTTGCTGGTAAGGGGGACGACCAAGCGCTGTGATCTAGGATGCAAAGCTCGCTTGTTTCCAATCCCGAGAGTTGTCCATCCTCGCCTGAAACAGACGATTAGTGCCATGAGTTAGTGAAGCAAATTACAGAAACACTGCACAGTTATTCACAAATCAAAACGTTTTCATAGCGGCCGAGAATATCTAGCTAGCTAGATGTAGCTAGCTCGGGGCCGGTGTTAGCCATTTCAGCCTAGCATGGCTAGCTTGATCTACTGAGCAAATAAAAGTACATCTGAGACCATTATTGTGCAGATTAAAACCCCAGTGCATGTAGTTGATTTTACCTTCGTCGTGGTCGTCATCGTTGGCCACTGAATCCGCCGTTTGTAGTCCTGCCTGAGTTTATTTATTTGTAGCCGGTATGCCGTGGGGCTGTGCACGATTCCCAGGTCGAGTGAAAGCTACTGAACTGGCTTCAGTAGCATTCCCTGGGTCGCGTCCTCGGCGTAGATCTCCAGAAGCGCCGACACCTCCTCATCACTCCACCGCTCCGATGATTTCTTGATGCTTGCCATAACTGGTTTCAAAAACAAACTACTCTCCGTCGGTGCGCTGGGTTTTTGTAGCGAGGAAAAACAATGGCGGCTCTACACAACATTTTCACAGTTGTACGGGGCGTGGTTTGCAATTCGCCCAGCCAATCAGCACTGGGGCACTTTTTTCCCACAGGAAAGTACGATCTCTCAGCGGGCACTAAAATGGGGGTAAAAGTTCCCGAGATTAAGTACTCTTTTTGGTGTGAACGCGACATAAGGAGTACTAACGGAACTAAACGCGAAAAGTACGGTGAAAAGTACTCCGGTGTGAACGCGGCTATTGGTACTAGTCCTACAACTAGACCCTAAAAAATGCTTGAGGGTGGGATTAATACAAACATCTTTTTGGGTGGGGTGCATTTTATGACAGGCCTGGTTATCACAATATGCCCCCCCTTGCTATCTTACAAAATACAAGTGTCACAGATTGATGCATTTAACTTCAATATAAAGAAAAACATCTTCTGTTGTAACAACAATAACATCATAAATAGTAACATAGCTGAACATGGTATTGCACATTTAGCTTTCAGTGTTACTGACCTGAGATGTTTTCATTACATGAATTAAGGTGACTGAGGCTTTTTAACATAGACTTTTCAGTGTCCCACATTTTGCACAGAACTGTCCCACATTAGGAAATGCAGATTGTCTGAGACAACTTGGCACTGATATGTCTACCATTTCTTTTATGAGTGTAATATCTGCATTTTCTCTTTTGAAAAACTAAGTCTTAGTTTGGCCACTCATTTTTAATCACACACGTCTCCCCATCCCATTCAAATTCGAATTCTTGACTGGAAGGGCCGTGTTGCCTACATGTAAATGAATGGCATTGCCTATATGCATTTGAAAAGAAATAGTACCCCCCCTCTGAGTGACTATCTGTTGACTTCACATCTTGTCACAAACCAGGGGACTTTACTTCCTGATTTTTGGAATACAAAATAATTTATCTGTGTACGTTAGGGATGTGCAACTCCATCACTGAGGCCGATACGATGCGCATCTCGATACGCTACCAACGATACCATACATTAACGATACCTTTGAAACACCAGGCGATGCGATACGATACGATTCACCCCTGTTGCGATACAGTTCGATGCGATTTGATTCAACATTATGCGATACGGGGCAATACGATGCGATTCAACACGATGCAAAATAATGATACAATTCAATATGGTACGACAGAGGATTTTTGTTTTATTCCTTATATGCAGCAAATCATACATTAACAAAAAAGTGCTTCACATATTTGCTTCTCTCTACTAGTACTGCACATCCCATCAGAGTCAAAACCCTCAAAGTACACCCTGTAGCGAGTAAAACTCTAACACAGAAAATACCTCCCCAAAACGCCTCGTTGGAGATACGTCACTGTCCATTTGATTCCGCGCATGCGGTACCCGGAACAAAATGGACCAATCTGGAAGAGCTATGGCCACACCCAGCGGCGCTGGCCGCACCCTCAGCCAGCCTACTGTTGGAAGCTCTGGTTCAGTTCACAATCGATCCAGTCATGCCAATGCCAAGGACCTGTTTCCTGAAATGTGAGGAGAAATCTGAGCTGTTTGTCCTACCGACGGAAGAACCACGACGAAGTCAGTGGTTGAAATGTCTTTTTAACACTGTTCCTTCAGAGGTTCGAAGAACGTTACTGTGTGCGCGGCATTTCACAGACGAAAGCTTCCAAAACATTGCCCAGTTTGAGGCCGGATATGCACAGCATTTGAAACTGAAGGACGATGCTATTCCTAGTTTGTTTGGACCGTTTGGAGCAGGGGAAGATTCGGGTACACAACCTGTAAGTTTGCATTGTTATTTGTGTATTTATCAAACAAGACTCTTTAAATGTGTAAACTGTGTCGGACTGCTAAGCCATTGACACAGTGCTAACTGTGCTAACTAAGTTGCTAGCGTTTCCAAATATCAACTCTAATATCAGCAGATGGCCTTACATACATGTATCTCATAGCAGGAGAATGTCTGCATTCACACACGAAATACTCATAGACAGTATACTCCGGGTGATTTGCCGTACGGTCAGTCGCGAAACGTAATTACATTATAGCTGGCGTAGCGTGTATGCTGGCGTAGTGTGTATGCTACCGAGCTAACCAACGGAGCTAGACATGGGTTTGCTCGGGAAAACATTTTTGTTATGCCAGCTACAATGAATGTAGCAGACTACCCGTATAAGATTGCAATTGTAAACACGTTCTTGCTAGCCTAATATGAATCACTAGCTTTTGTTCATAGTGGTTTTATTACACTAAACAAGCCCAGCTTACTGGGCTAACGACGTTGCTAGCGTTTAATTATATCAACTACAATGTTAGCAGATGGCCTTACATGTTTGTCATGGCAGGAGAATGTCTGCAGTCACACACGGAATACTCATACAGTATACTCCAGGTGATTTACCGTACATTGTGACAGTACATGTACATACTGCATGTATAGCTAACGAGGCTAGCTATACATGCTAGCGGAAAACAATGTATTCATGCCAGTTACAATGAATGACCGAACGTAGCAGACTACGCGTATAAGATTGCAATTATAAACACGTTATTACTAGCCTAATATGAACCACTAGCTTTTGTTCATAGTAGTTTTATTACACTACATTATAGTTGCCGTTCCTCCGAGCTAGCGTTCATATCGTGTTAGCTACCAAAGTAAACAAGAAAGCTAGGTTAGCATATTAGCTGGCAAGCTTACTGTGTTGAATAGATAGATGGATTAGATAGATCCACACTCCTACCACAACTACTACTAACGAATCTAAAACAACTAAGTTTCTCTAATATTTTGTGATTTGCATTTGATTTCGTCCAGCCAGATCCTGCCGGACAATACATGACGGGGACGGGACTACCACACTGATGCATCGTCCTAAAAACCCTGGCTGCGATAGGCAAGATGCCGACAATGGGGAGGAATTGATGATATACCGTGTATATATGTATATTTATGTTCATTTTGTACATTTCTAAAATAAAGTTTAATGGAAATACTTAGTAGGCCTTTCCTTTCTTCCCTGAATTATTTGCTCCTATAACATATCATTCATATATAGCAAACCATGATTTGATTTCTCATCAAACAGTAGTAGTTTATTAAAGGTAAAAATAACTTACTCTTTGTTATGACCGGCTCGTAGGCCACAACGGAAAGACAAGGAGACATACACGAGTTTACAAAACCACGGCACATTTATTGTGGTAAATGCAGAGATAGATGGTCGAGGGGAGAGGATCGCCGAGTTCGTCCTTCTGCAGCCGCTTTGGAGAGAGACAGGGGCCGCCGTGTGACTCCGGGCAGCTGGGCTTAATAGCACCTCGGCTCCGGCCAGGTGTCCGTGATCGCGCTGATTAGCCTCTTCAGCTCCACCCCATCGTAAGACCTGCAACACACCTGCACAAAGGCCCTGGGGCCGTCACACTCTTCTATAACAACAGTTGTAGGTACAGTTCGGTTAGTTAGCGTATAAAATATACGGCTGTACAGACGCCATTATAAGACTGATGTTCCGAGAGCGAGCCGAAAAAAGCACTGTTAGACATGGGCGGAGCCTCTCTGGTGGTTGACTAATCAGAACAGAGTGGCCGAGCTGACCAATCGGAGCACACTAGGCTCACAGGGAGGGGGGGCAAGAGCTCCAACGAGTCGTTTAGTGGAGAGAGTGAATACTGCTGAATACACATACTTTACAGAGATGCTGTATGCGAAACCAATGTGAGTTTGGAAAATTGCACAGTATAAATCTATTTTAGTATACCTCAACAATGTAATTATGATCAGTGGAAATGGCCATGACATGGGCCCTTTAATAAATACTACATCAATAAATAGTATAAATTATGTAAACATGTGCAAAAATGCAATGCCAAACTGTACTTTTTAAATCACACTAATAAAGTGCAAACTGTTCACTACTAAAGTGCCAAGTGACATTATTTCTGTGCAAAGGGAAGTTGTTTTATAAAGTGCAAACCCACATGTGCAATATTAGAAAAGCCCCAAAGCCGTCAGTCCATAGTAACGAAGTTACCTTCGTTACTGTCTCAGATATTTACAAAACATGTCTCTGAAGTTTTTTGCTCAAAATACCAAACAGATCATGAATAATAGCATGCCATACACCCCTCTGTTCCAGCCCTTTTCCAAAATTGCTGATTCTTTGTCTGTAGCTTTAAATGCTAATGAGCTGCTAGTGGCCACTCCCCTTTACAGACGTGTTTCTTGGTGATTGGAATTCCGGCTCTTTTTAGTGAGCCGGATCATTTGGCTCGGCTCACCAAGAAGAACCGGCTCTTTCAGCTCCCTAACGGCTCTTAATTTTACCACATATACCTTTTATAATTCAATCAAATGTAGCCCTGTTTTGACTAATGATTTATATGTGTACACATCTATCGCTTACATTATTCAATACATCCTTTGTTCTTTGTTTGTGCATACAGTATATGTCACATTTGGTTTAAATGTTTCTATAGAGTGTGTTTTCAATGATATTGGATAAGGTGCTACTGCAGTAGTTTTAACTGACAATGGAGTTAACCTAAAGTAATATAAATTAAATGGTTACTTACTGTACATTTGTATTGTCTTTGATGTGCCATGTAATTAAAAGTAAGATTAAAAGAATGAACACTGCAGTCAAGGTGAACACAACGCTAACCTTTACTGCCTCTTTGTGTTCCTTCTTTGTGTTCATTAGTGACCACCTTTGCACTGTTCAATGCCCCCCTTTAGACAGGGAAAAATAACTAGTTTCGGTCATCTAATGTAATTTGTTTAAAAAAAAAAGGAATATAGAATAACACAGTATTCATGATAGTAAATAAAGTTTAAACTCTTTCAGCAACACTAATAATACAATTATAGAAAGATAGTTGTGTTTTATCCAGATACTGAAACAGAGATATGGAGAGAGCAGCTGCAGCTGTTTCCTCTCATCATGCTGCTGCTGATGGGAAGGAAAACATCATCGCTCTCAGTTATGTCCCTCTCTTTCTCATTACACAACTGTCCCTCATTGGCACAACATCACAAGCATTACCATGAACACACATAGAGTATATATATGCATACATCTGTGTGGGAGCAGTTATTGGGTTTTGGGGGTGGGGTATCTCAGCTGTTGGCCTCGTCAAAAGCCTGGGAAAGTGGCTTGTTACTCCTCACAGCAGCATGACCCCCCAGACCAGCCAGCTCACGGTTTCTCCAGCCCTGATTCATGTCTGTGTGAAACCTGAAGCCCTGATTCTGATAATTTTTCGGAGATGACTGTATGCTGGCAGAGCAGTAAAGAATAATGGTTAGAAGAATTCAAAAGGACTTAGGAACAGAGACTGCTGGTGCTTTGAGAATCCTGTTGTGTTCGAATTGACAGTTCAGCTTAGGCAGGTTCCTAACGGACATAAGAGCTGATTCTCTAGATCAGGGGTGTCAAACTCAATTTCATCGCGGGCCACGTTAGCATTATGGTTGCACTCAAAGGGCCGGACTATATAAATATATAATATAATGTATTATATTATATTATTGCCTCTGCATTAGATTATCATCAGATAGGGTAATAACTTCATAATTAACTACGTCTGTAAGCAGAAGTCTAGGGCAAATAATTGCAAATCTCTTCAGTGCGCATGTCACAAATAAGATGAATTGTGGGACATGAAGTTTCTGGGCAACGTGCTTCTGTAAAGCAGCATGTAAACGTATAATAAACGTATTATATTCTTTGCAAGCTCTTGCGAGCCACATGAAATGAAGTCCGGGCTGGAGTTTGGTCCCAGACTGTTGAGATATTTGACTGAAAATCAGCGACCTAATTGTCAGCACCTGTGGGCACCAGAAGCTCAAAACTAAAGTTAATAGCAACAGCAAAAAAAAAGCTGTGTGGCATTGGCAGAGGAGATTTGTCACATTTTTCACGGGCGCAAACCCACATACTCAGCTCTGCTGCTCATCCCACAAATGCTTGTTCCTCACAGTTTGTGGCACCATTTGAAAAGTAAATAAACAGGCTTTCCAATGGTATAAGATTCATTGCCAAGAAGCATTGTTACAACAAAGAATAATCTACCAAACACAAGTTTCCTTACTTTTTGTGTTAAGTTTATACCAAGTTAACATCTCAGTTATCGTGGTTCATAAATACAGTCTTTATTTCTCAATTCTTAATAGCTGGAAGTGGGGAAGATCAATTGGGAAGGCAGAGACTGAATTGAACTAGAAAATGCATTTCCTGCAGAAAATGCGTGCGAATGCTGTAAACTGTGAACATTTGTGGCTGAATTTAGCTGAAAATGCAGAAAAAGCTGAATATGTTATTAGCTGAATGGTAGCTGCTTTTAGCTACAAAAACCAAGTAAGTGTGTTGCTGAACTTAGCAGAGAAATGCAGAAAAGTGAAAATGATTTGAATCAAATTGTTACAGCTAAAATGCATTGCAATGACTTTGTTGAAAACTTGAAAGTGAAATGTTAAAACTGGAAGAGTAGGAAAAATAGTGAAGACGCTTAATATTTAAAAGAAAAGGTTTAAAAAAGGTATAAACAACAACATGTATAGCCTCAATGTCCTGAAATAGCTGAATAATGTAATAGTTGAATGGTTTCTGCAGCTGAAAGTAGGCTGAAGGAGTTAAATATCAGATGTAAGTAGTCGTGAATTGATGTGTATTAAGAAGAGAAAAGAAAGTAAAAAGGCTTGGGAGAATATTTTGACTGCAAACTTTTCGACTAAAACCATACGTCACCAATTATGTATAAAATATGTGGAACATGTTGAAGTCAGTATGAAGTCTCCATCAGACAGAAAAGAATAGGCTGAGACAGTTTGTCAAAGTCCAGTGTGTTTGTCAGTGTTTGTTTCTGTGCTGAGCACCTAATCATAACAAATAATCATAACACCTGTGTGAGCCCAGAGATCAAAGGTTTCAATCTGCCCAGCAACACCATGGTTACCAGCTGCAGCACTGAGTCCCATTAAGAATACATTGAGGATTATATCTGACAATTTTGCCACCTGTTCAAAAACTATGGCTCCTATCAAAAAATGAACAGACCGTGAGCATCAGGGAACCCCAATGAACTGATATATGTTGTTTTTTGGTTTTGTGTGTAACATGTGGAGATGGGAGCAGTTTGTTTAAAGTTTACTTCTCTCTGTTCTGAAGAAAGATCCGGAAATTGTTTACATGGGAGCTAGATGGAATTTTTGACAAGCTTTTTGTCTCTTTGGGCGAATTTCAAGCTGTCCTCCACTCTGTTGTGAGATCAAAGCACTCTAAGCCTTAACGAGCTGCCCAATACACACTCATGTTAAAATCTGAAGAAACCCTCTTTATCAAGCTCCAAACTAAGTTAAATATCTCAAAAAGTGTAAAAGATATCAAAAATGTGAATAAGAATGGAATAGCTGAATGTCTTGTGATCATTTTAAAGGTTGGAATGAAGTCTCTAGCTGAAAGTATGTGGAAGGAGTAGGTAAAAGAGGATTTGAAGGCTCCTCCCATTGAAGTAAAAAGATATGATTCTAAACTGTATTGAAGTAAACATGTATTATTTTGAATTGTATTTTAGTGAACATGTATTGTTTTAACTGTTTTAAGTAATCACATGTATAGAAATGATATTCTCACTTATAACTCACTGACCCAGAGATCCTGTTTCACACACACACAGCTCCTTTTCACCAGCGCGCACACATATTGTTTTCAAGGTTCCTTATGGGCATCATTATATCTGTGTACAAGGTTTAATTGTATGAGAAAGAATAGTTTATGTGAAAGATCCCATGGGAAAGTAAGGGAGTGGATATCGGGGCAGAGATAAGATTGACTTTGACCTTGTGAAACTTTAGAATCTCACATTCTGGTCAGAACTCTGATTCGCTGTATTGAACCCGACCAGAAGTGAATCCAACCAGTAAAAACACCTGGGGGATGTGAGCAGCTCACACAGCTCCTCCTCACGGACTCTCTAATTCGCTTGGAGTAAAAGGGGAAGGGAAAAGTCAACACATCTCCGCCCCAAAATATGAATACTGTTGTTTTTGAATGTAAAATGCTTCTGGTTTGTTGAAGGCTGGTCTAGAGACGTGTAAACCGCATCCCAAACCTGAAGTCTGTACTTCTCGTTTCTTGAAGGCATGGTCTGTCTACCTGTAAACAGCATCACAAGCCTGAAGTCCGGAGTACTCTGTATAACTTGTATATGTGTTTGGTTTCCTACCAGAGTAAACTCAGATAATTGTTATAACTTTTGATTCCGGTGTTTTCAATTCCTTTCTTTATTTAATAGAGATCAGCCTCATTCAACGAACGGCGCGCAGCAGAGGGGGGGCTCTCAGCCACCCTAATAGGTGTTCTGCTCCAACACCATTGAGTTCAAAAAGCTGAATATTTAAAAAAGTATGAAATATTTTGAAAAAGTTGAAAGTTTCCCATCGATTGCTGAACAGGCTGAAAAGTTTGATATTTGAATGGTTTCTGTAGCTGAAAGTATGCTGAAGTTATGGAGAGCCAAAGTATTGGCTGAAATATTAGAAGATGAAGTTGAAGAGGAAGAATAAAGATTTGAAGAACTATAGTGGAATGCTATAAATAGCATTCACACTAATAAAGGGAAAGGGAGAATGGGCGGATGCCAGCCAGAGGGAGGCAGTCTATCAAGGGTGTGTCCCAGGCAGAGTTGGGGTGTAACGCGTTACAAAGTAACGCGTTACTGTAATAATATTACTTTTGTCGGTAACGGAGTAGTGTAACGCGTTACTTTTATAATTCAGTAATCACACTACAGTTACTAACATTGCCCCGACACGCGTTTACTTCGTTACTTTTATAAAATCACACTGACAGACAAGAGGGGTTTCCGCCGCAGGTTTATATGTACGTAATCTGCGCGACTTGCGCGTCCACATCTCCACGTGCAGTGCTGCATAAACATGGCTGAGTCAGCGATAACTTTCGAGGGGTGGAGGTATGCCCATTATTTTGAGTTCGTCCGAAGAATAGACAGGAATGTGATGGTGAGGTGCAAACTGTGTCCAGGCCAGAAGCTGTTATCCACTGCTGTAAACACCACGTCAAACCTCAACAAAACACCTGCAAAGAACACATGCTAAGGTGAAGCTAATAGCTAAGGACCCCCGAACCCAGAGTGAGGATGTTGTGAGTGCGCCGCCGCCGACTCCGAAGCAGCAACAATTACCGGTAACCAAAGCAGAGATGGACAGGCTTGTAGCATCCTTCATAGTAGAAAAAATGTTGCCCATTTGCACAGTGGAATCACCATCGCATCGTTCAGAGATATGCTGCGCAAAATACAGATAGCAGGAGACAAGAGGACAGCCATAGTCAGAGCTATCTGGATCAGTCTTATGCGACAATGGAAACTGAACTAAAGAGAACATTTCAAACTTTAGCAGTCTGCATGATCTGCCTGTAGGGAGGGGCGGGCCGGCCCTGCGAGTAAAGTAACGAGTAAAGTAACGAGTAAAGTAACAAGTTACTTTATGTAGAGAGCAACGAAGTAGTGTAATATATTACTTTTTTTTAAAAGTAATATGTAATATGTAATATATTACTTTTTTGTAGTAACGACCCCATCTCTGGTCCCAGGGGTGCACCAACTTACCCACCAACCGTGCTCCCGGCAAATCAAAGCTCACTGCAAACCACTTCACTGCAAACTGTGTACCAGTGCTCCTACCAATACAGGCCGTGAGGGGAATCACACTAGTGTGCCTAGCCTCCACTACTAGCTGGCTCCACTCCACCAAAAGCAACAAAAACAGACGTTAGTCAAAATAAATAATCAATAATCCAGTTGGTCCAAGTTAAAATACACTAAATTCCAAATATAACACTACAGTAAAAACAACTAAAGCAAAGCAGCAGCTGATAACCACCCAGGATTAAAAACATTGTACATTAGTTTCATAGTACAGTAATAAGCAGTTAATCATTTACCTCAGGTACTTGTTGCACGCTACTTACCACTAATCAATACAACTAATACCTTAACAGTACTAATCAGGGGGGGGCAGAACCAACCAACATCCCTCTAGTTGGACAGGAGCTTCAGTTCACCTTCAAAAACTTATTTCAGCCTCAGCTGATGAGACTGGGATGACTAAGAGCAGCCTGACAAGGGTTTCAACTTCATGCTCACTCACGCATCTCTGCTGCGTCTCGTGCGTCAGGGCGATTGGTTCACATCAATCGACCTGAAAGACGCGTATTTTCACATCCCAATATATTATCCACACAGGAAATATCTGAGGTTCGCTTTTCAGGGTGTCTGTTACGAGTACAGAGTGCTTCCCTTCGGCCTGTCTCTCAGTCCACAGGTGTTTTGTACGATGTACGGAGGCAGCAATCGCCCCGTTAAGACAGCAGGGCATTCGTCTGGCAACATATTTAGACGACTGGCTCCTTCTTGCCACAGTCGGAGCAGGAGGCTATTACGCAGACGAATATCCTCATAAAACACCTGCTCGACCTGGGTTTCGTAATAAACACGGAAAAGAGCATGTTGTCCCCAGCTCAGACTGTACTCTTCCTGGGTTTATGCCTACATTCAGTGTCCTTCACAGCCCGCCTGTCTGCGGAGAGAGTGAAAGCCTTCAGGGCTTGCCTCGCTCATTTCCGGCCACGCAAATATGTTCTCTTCAGATTATGTCTGCGGTTGCTGGGGCTCATGGCGTCAGCCATCCTAGTGGTATGACTGGCCGCTTACACATGAGGGATTTTCAGCGCTGGGTAGCTGCCCTCGGACTGGACCCCGTCCGTCATGGCACACGGAGAGTGATGGTCACTGTGGAATGCGTAATGGCACTGCGCCACTGGCTGCACCCGGTTTTCCTGGTACGGAGCGTGACTATGGGTACTGTCCTATCACGGAAAGTGATCACCACAGACGCATGTCTGTCGGGCTGGGGGGGTTTATTACGAAGGTCGACCTGTGAGGGGTCTCTGGAACAGAGATCTCCAGCGGTTACATATAAACTATCTGGAGCTTTTAGCGGTGTTTCTCACCCTAAAACGCTTTCTGCCTTTTCTCAAAGGACATCATGTCCTCGTGAGGACAGACAACACGACCACAGTATCGTATATAAACCGTTCAAGGGGGTTTGCGTTCTCTTCAGTTACACATGGCTGGCACGCAAACTGATACTATGGAGCTGCGGCTGTCTCCTTTCTCTGAGAGCAACGCACGTACCGGGGGTGATGAACCTCAGAGCGGATCTGTTTGTCCAGAGGTGCACCACTATATGCAGATTGGGCTCTGCATCCAACACTTGTGAGTCAGTTGAGGATGCGTTACGGCCGAGCAGCGGGTTGGATCTGTTCGCGTCAAAAGAAAACGCTCAGTGTCAGCTGTTCTTTTCAATGCGCGGTCTAGACGCGCCGTTAGGCGTAGAGGCGCTCCGCGCACGTTTTGGCTGCCGGTCCTTCTGTACGCGTTCCCGCCCCTGGCTCTAATACCTCCGACTCTGTCCATAGTGAGAGAGCATCGCCACACACTGATCCTGATAGTTCCGCACTGGCCTGCAATGTATTGGCTGGCGGAGATATATCAGCTGCTGTTGCGGGCAGCCGTGGCAGCTCCCGTTACGCAGGGACATACTGTCTCAGGCAGGGGGGACGATTTTTTCACCCACACCCGGAACGCTGGCACTATGGGCCTTTAAATTGAAGTTGCGTTGGTGTTTGTGTGTTGGTTGTTGACGGCAGTGTGTGCCCCCCCGTTGGTAAATGATTGCCCCCCCATTCGATTTGTTCTAGAGCCGACCCTGAACATACCTCTGTATTGTTCAGTTTAATTTTTCCACGAGCCCATTCGTCTGTGGATGATACGGGGAACACAGGCTTTCTTCTATTCCCAGCCTCTCACACAGGCTATAGTTCACCTTGAAGGAAACATTGGGACAAAAATGAAACGCATCTCCTGCTGAAAATGCCTGTGAATGCTGTAAACTTCGAGAATTTGTTGGTGAATTTTTATGAATTTTGCATTCACACTAAAAAGTTAGCACAGGAATGTTACATAATAGGGAGTCATAATGCTTCAAGGGTATACTACGGTGGCCCTGAAGTGCAAGACAACACAGCATTTCAGAAAACACAACAGTATGTTCACAAAACACCGCAGCATTTTCACAAAAACACCACAGCATTTCAGAAAACACCACAGCATTTCAGAAAAATGCGCAGCATTTCACAAAACCCAACAGCATTTCAGAAAACGCCACAGCATTTCAGAAAACACCACAGCATTTCAACTTATACGAAAAGGGTATTCCTTTAGGGAGAACACTTCTTGTTTGTGATTGGACAGAGCCAGCCAGAGAAGCACTGCTGTGATTGGTTGTTTTTGCTGCCAGTCAAGAAATGACGCTTCGTGATTGGTCACCACCCGACAGCGCAACATGTCCCAGCACATCAGCCGTTAGCTGTTAGCACACACTCAGAGCTCACAGCTCCTCATATCTGTTCAGAAACTGGACAAAAGTTAAACATACACAAAACACAGACTGTCTATGTCATGGCGAATACAGTCGCTGGTTTATTTATGTCTGTATGACGTTGTTGTGAGTGTGGACGGAGCAGCTACAGGTTAGTTTAGCCTGATGGATCCGATTCCGATATGATTTACATGGAGATACGCCCCGCCCCCTCTCCAGCGCGTCTTGTTTGAATGACAGGAGTAAACACAGCTGACAGCCGCGGTGAAACTCGAGCGATTAGAGCGATGCGAAAAAAACATGAATTAATGCTTTATTAATTCATGGTTTTTAAGGGGCTTATCTCCATGTAAATACTATGGTAGACTACCCAATATTCGCATCGCTCGGGTTTCACCGCGGCTTTCAGCTGTGTTTGCTCCTGTCATTCAAACAAGACGCGCTGGAGAGGGGGCGGGGCGTATCTCCATGTAAATCCTATGGGAGATACCAACTACAACAAAATGAACATATTTGACCGTGATTTAATTGTAATACACGTTTCAAAGTGATGCCGAAGTAACTACATACTGATACCGGTTAATAAAAACCATGAATTAATGCTTTGACAAGTCTGCAGACAAGACGGCAGGCGAAAAGCTTTTAAAATGCGTGTTTTCTGAATGGAATCGGATCCATCAGGCTAAGCTAACCTGTAGCTGCTCCGTCCACACTCACAACGTCATACAGACATAAATAAAGCAGCGACTGTATTCACCATGACAGTCTGTGGTTTGTACTTGTTTAACTTTTGTCCAGTTTCTGAACAGATATGAGGAGCTGTGATCTCTGAGTGTGTACTAACAGCTAACGGCTGATGGGGGACATATTGCGCTGTCGGGTGCTGACCAATCACGAAGCGTCATTTCTTGACTGGCAGCAAAACAACCAATCACAGCAGTGCTTCTCTGGCTGGCTCTGTCCAATCACAAACAAGAAGTGTTCTCCCTAAAGGAATACCCTTTCCGTCCAATGTGAAATGCTGCAGTGTTTTCTGAAATGCTGTTGCGTTTTCTGAAATGCTGTTGCGTTTTCTGATATGCTGTGGCGTTTTCTGAAATGCTGTGGTGTTTTCTGAAATGCTGTTGCGTTTTCTGAAATGCTGTGGCGTTTTCTGAAATGCTGTTGTGTTTTGTGAAATGCTGCGGCGTTTTCTGAAATGCTGTTGTTTTTGTGAAATGCTGTAGTGTTTTCGGAAATGCTGTAGCGTTTTCTGAAATGCTGTGGTGTTTTCTGAAATGCTGTAGTGTTTTCTGAAATTCTGTGGTGTCTTGCACTTCAGGGCCACCGTAGTATACCTTATTACAGAATTCCCCGCCTTGATCTGTTAGCAGTCTTTTAGGTGCACCAAATTTGTAAAATAAATCAAGAATACAATTGGTCACCTCATCTGCTGTTTTGCTTTTAAGTGGGTATGCCTCTGTCCATTTGGTGAAATAATCAACCATGACACAAATGTATTGATTGCCACCATCTAGGCCTGTCACAATAATTAATTTTGTTGGACGATACATTTTCCCGGAAATTATTGCGATAAACGATAATATTGTCGGCACCATTGTAAGACCATTTTAGACCACTGACATAATGATAATATATATAATAATTCACAGTACATCCTTTCAAACTGAACTTTTTATTGAACATTCAACATTGCAAATGAAATGTGAAATAATATTAAAATATATAAATTATATAAATAAATAAAACAAATACATTGAATTATAACAAATTAATTAAAATCACACACACAACCAAAACAATCAATTAAATAGACTCAGGCTGGAAAACAGAGCTCTCTCTCTCTATATATATATATATAAATAAATAAATATGAGCACACATTGTCTCACAAGCAAAAAACCCCTCCTTAAAACAACAGTCAAGTGTACAGTCCACTGTCCATACAAAGACCCAGATGCCTCAACAGGCCATATCCAAATCTGTATTTCAAAGATTTCGAGCAAGGAACACCAACATGTTTGCATTGTCTAGACCCTCCAGAAAACGCGGGCTAAAATCCTTGATTATGCGGGCTAAAATCCTTGATTATGCGGGCTAAAATCCTTGATTATGCGATTAAACATGCAGGGTTTTTATGTGATTTTATGCGGTGAAGTTGCGAAATATGCGGAAATATGCTAAATATGCGAAAATATGCGGGAGGCGGAAAAAAAGGTGATTCTTCTCCCACACCCTGGTACTAGGCTACTACTGAATGAAAGTGAGCCCTTTTAAAGAGTTCCTATGATAAACAAGCATACTAGAAGCAAGCTACATCACAAAGTGTTATTTATGTATTTATATATGGGCTATTTTAATCACTCTCTCTCTCACACACACACACACACACACACTCTTCTCTCCGCCTCATTCTGTTTTCATTTACTCGTTCGTTATCTGACCAGCTTCATCTTGTAGGCTACTCACCTCGTTCTTGTAGCCCCTCGAAAGGGTTTTGGAGGTTGATTGCCTCGGTGAACGTGAGTTGTTTTGACTTTCTTGTCCGCACAGCAGAAAGCATTGTTAGAATGTTTGAATTAATCAAGTGGGTCGTCACCGTCGATTTCTCTTAGGCTCCAACACACAGTTGCACGGGGTGCAGAATAGTTTCCCCCCACTTTCGTTCAAGACATCGGGGGTACTGCTTTGCTCCGGGTCTTTAGCAAAATGTTCGTCGGCAATGAGATGGATTCGATTTTCATCGTTGGTCAGAGCCGTATAATAGTATTATAGTATATAATAATAATAGTATAATAATAATCTATATGGCGCTGATCTTGTTGTTTCTCTCTCAGTGTGAGTTCCACCACATTCACTCTATACGGTTGTTGTTTACCTGCGCGAGCTGATGACATCACTACTTCACGTTACTTTTTTTTCCCTCAACTTGGGTGGAAAATGCGGGGATTATGCAACCTGTTTAATAAATAGAGCCCTTTTAAAAATCTGCGCCATTTTGCTGATATGCGGTAAATTATGCGATCGCATAATCGCGTTTTTCTGAGGGCTAATTGTCGGGGCAAATGCATCTTGATTGGAAACTGTCGGAAGGTGGGGGCTCTCCATCTCCAGCTGCCGTGTTTGCTCCCAGCTGGGAAAAACGGAATGGGTAGGTTGTGTTTCAGGTGCAGTTTAAGGTTGGTCGTATTGCTAGCTTTTGTTGCTACCTTTTTAAAACAAATGCGACACACCGCCCGGCTCATTCAAGTCCGTAGGTTCGCCTCGTTGATTTGGCTTAAATCCAAAATATTCCCACACCGGAGATATGGTATTGCAGCCACTTCCATTTAACTTCAAATTCCCCTCGAGTAAGTCACACGTTGTCTCCTGCTTGTCTCTATATTATTAATTTGGCTGCTACACTGCTGCACGCGGAGTGTCCTGACTTGGCTGTGTCATGGGCTGTGTGAGCCCTGCCCCTCACAGCGCGCCGGGCTGGCAGCCACAGCCGCCGGGTTAAAATGCTGGTCACATCCTTAAGTAAACAAACACGCATGTAAACGGCAATTTATCGAGCTCAGAAAAGTTATCGAGTCCATTTTAATTTATCGTACGATAAGTCAATTTATTGATTATCGCGATAGGCCTACCACCATCTGTTACTGTGAGTTTACCCACTAGGTCCATCCCAACAAGCTCGAGAGGCTCTGTTACCTGAGAAGAAAAAAAACAAATGTGCATTTCAGTAAACCACAGTTCACATGTTCCAAAGCTCAAACTGGCTGGAATTGTTTCCTTGTACCTCAATAGGAGTGTACTCTCTCTTTTATTTGATGCTTGCCCTCTTGGATTGGCACTGGGGACACTCAGCAATCTGGAAAAGAAAGAAAAAAAACACACCATACACTTTCTGTGCTCCACTTTTGTACCATAATGTGTAATTACCTCATTATTTTATAACTCAACCACTTGCGGATGTCTTCCACCATGCCAGGCCAATAAATCGTTTGATGTATTTTCACGGTGTTTCATAATTGTACCAAAAAGGAAATAAACGTGATTAGTGGACATCAGTTCGATGCGTAACGTTCTTTCAAGACCAGAGTAGTTACAGTGTGTTTGTACGTACTTTTGCGTTTGGATGGTGGAAAGGGAGACGAGCAACGGCTGCTGTTGTGATCCGGAGGGGAAAGCACACTTGTTTCCAATCAAGAGAGTTTCCCGCCTCGCCTGAAACACACGATTAGTGCCATGAGTTAGTGAAGCAAATTACAGAAACATTACACACTTATTCACAAGTCAAACGTTTTCATAGCGGCCGAGAATTATGTTATTAGCCATGCTAGGCTGAACTGGCTAACAGTGTTAGCCTAGCATGGCTAGCTCGATCTACTGAGCAAATAAAAGTACATCTGAGACCAGTATTGTGCAGATTAAAACAGTGCAGTGCATGTAGTTTATTTTACCTTCGTCGTCGTTGGACAATTCACAGGCCACTGAATCCGCCGTTTCAGCGGCCTCCCACACCAGTGTGCCCGAATCGATGGTCGATAAAGTGCCGGAGAATGAGGGTCTGTGGCCGAGCAGAGCATCCAATCGATCATACCATTTACTGGTCTTCCGGCCGTTACCACTCTTGTTATTGGTCTTTTATTTTTTGTAGTCCTGCTTTAGTTTCTTTATTTTGTCCCGGCATGAGTTTGCGCTGTGGAAGATTCCCATGTCGGCTAACTTTACCGAACAACGCTCATACATTTTGCTGTTCGAAACTGCCTTCAGTAGAAGCTGCTGGGTCCCATCCTCCGAGTAAATCGCCAGAAGCGCCGACACATCCTCATCACTCCACCGCTCCGATGATTTTCTTATTCTTATTTTGCCATAACTGCTTTTCACAAAAGTACTCTCTCCGTTGATCGCTGGGCTAATAATGCGAGGATAATAAAATGGCGGCTTCACAAACATTTTGGGAGTTTTACGGGGAGTGGTTTGCATTCCGCCCAGCCATTCAGACATAGGAACCTTTTTCTCCCACGAAAGTACCTGCTCTCTAGCAGGGACGGAAAAGGGGGTAAAAAGGTTCTGATTAACTAATTTAGTTCCGGCTCTTTTTGGTGTGAACGCGACATTTCGGAACTATCGCGGAACTAAAGTGGGAAAAGTACTGCGGTGTGAACGCGCCTATTGTGTCCTCCCAATTGGCTGCAGTGAAACTCTTTAAACAGCTTGTCGGCTTCTTCTGATGATAAGACCACTTTGGCGAGGTGCTCAGCCATGTCCTTTTTTCTTCTGCATATGTAATGCAGTTCTCCATCTGGTATTGAAATGTCATAGTTAAATTTCATTGAGAGTGTTATCATAGCACACGATATTCTGAAGTCCACACACTCTTACCTTTAATCCTGAAGGTCTCAGCTCTTCTCTTGATCACAAACCTCTGATGGCTTGATAAGCCTTCAGGAAAAACATTCTGGAGTTTTAGATCCATCAGCTCTTTCACAAGTTTTGGCTCCATTTTGTTTGATCCACTCACTCCTATGTAGCCCTAGTACTACGTTCTCCCTCAAACACACACACAGGCAAACAACAATCACTCACTTAATTAAAACACACAATTTCACTCACAAGGACCAACACTCTATCACATTCAGTACTCACTCACGCACGTTCTGATCTTTTTCTATCTAATTTCTAACTAACTGTTTCTCTCGCTGTCTCTAATCTCTCTCTGTCTCTGATCTCTCTCTGTCTCTAACCTCTCTCTATTCACAAACCCACAAAGTTGTGACAAGTCCACTGGTTTATATAGCCTAGACAATCCAGGTCATTATAATTTAGTTGTAAAACCTGTGCAGAGTTGTACACCTGTTGGTACTTGTAGAGTGTAAGCCATGGTAGGGACACAGGTTTGATCCAGACTAGATTGCCAATTAAATTGATTGCAGATTGCTTTCTGCTCACATTTAAGAAACATGTCTGTGCACACACACACACAAAATTCCGTGTTTTATATTTTGTTAGTGTAAACGAAAAATAAATATGAATATATTAATAAGTATGGGTATCTTTATATATATATATATCTTTTTTTATATATATATATATAACATAAAATAACTATTGTACTGTATGTATGGATTCATTCTGGACTTACTTTTCTGTGGTGTACCGTATTAGCCATGGAATATTGTTTTAACATATAACATACATGAAATAACATGTGTTATTTCATGTATGTTATTCTTTTCTGCACAGTGTAGAGTTGTGTTGTGATGAGAGGGATACAGGTATTTAATAAAAACATTGATCGCTTGAGAATGGCTGGAGAAGTTGTATCACAATTTATTCGGAGCGGATCACAGCTTGCCACAGATGACATCATCTCCAGGCTGCTTTCGGGCTGTGAGTAAACAACTTGTGTTTCACATAGAGGCGGTCTGAAGGTATGGACAGCTATCAAAGCTACTATACATCACATTAAGAACGATGTACAACTGAAACTCTGACAAAGATATATTGTTAAAATGATTTATTAAAGTTCGCAATGTTTTGCACAGGCATCCCCACAGTCACCTACTTTGTCATTTTCTAGTCCTCACTGTAAGCTTCACGATATCAGCCTCTCACCCACAACCTCACATACGCGTACTGAACGTGCATCAAAGTGTTCCTATTCAGTCAGATATACCAAAAGATGAATTTGAACGACAGGCGAAGCGATCGAGATGTTTCTTTCCGGTGAGTCAACAATGGGTCCTTAAGGTACACGCCCCGATACATCTGTCTAAAATAGTAGAATATCACCAGTTGTTCGTCCCACAAGTTATTCGTTAACACCGGCACCGTTTGAAATAATGAGACCGTTAACGTTAGCAGCTGTTAGCTTAGCTACCGCCAATTACGTTACTCATGTAGATTGAATGATTTTGAAGCTCTCGCCTCCCGCCTGATTTTTGTAACCTTATATTAAATCATACCTAAATGACGGAGATTCGACAACCGAGAAGGGATGTAGCCCTTTGACAAGAAATGCTGTTACCGCTCTGTGTCATGGTTTTGGATTTGTTTTGAACACTTTATTTATTGGTTTTTCCCACACATAACAATAACAGGAGAGAATACAGAGTACAATTGCAGGAGCTATATAAAAAAGAAATACAAAAAATATGACAAAACAATGATGATAATAACATAAAAAGACCATTACAGTAATAGCATTGACAAAAATAAACCAAAATACACAATGACATGAAACAGAAAACCGCTAAGACCAGTCCCTCTCACCCCTACCTCCAGACAGGGCCATACTGTGCAGTAATCGTCAAAAAAGGAGAAAGAAAGATTCAACTACTTGCCTCAGCAAATGCATGTGTATTTGTCATAGCATTTCTTCAGCTACAATAGGTTGTTGGATGTTTTCTATATAATTCCTAAAGCCAGACCAGCACTAATCAATGAGATGTGGTTTTCTTTTAAGATTAAACATAATTTTTTCTGACATCATGTAGGAGGAGATTTCTTTGAGCCACATGGCTATGGGGGGGGGGGGGTTCTGCACTCTTCCATAATAGAGCAATACATTTGTTGCCAGCAATCATGGCCAGTTTGATTAGGCGCGCCTTATTCTTTTAGTGTGAAGGGATGTCAGAAATGTCGCCTAACAGGGCTAATTTAGGTGTACAAGGAATCTCAAACCCAGAAAATCAAGAATCTCCCATATTGACCCCCAGTAGTGCTTTAATTTATTACAATCCCAGAACATGTGAATTAGGCTACCTGTCTCTGTAGTACATCTAGGGCAAATATCTGAAATTGATTGATTTATCCTATGAAGTCTTTCTGGTGCAAAGTAGGTTCTGTGAATAATGTTAAACTGCAAAAGTTTATGTCGGCTGTTGTATGTGTTACGTGCTCCCCTCCTTGTTGTCTTTCAGTGCACCTGGGTTGTGGTCGGATAATCCAAAAATCAGCTCCTAACGTCTAACCCTATCGTCTATCCCTTGACCTCTGAGTGAAACGTCACGGGGTTAAGGGATAGTGGATAGGAGAATTCAAAAGGACTTAGGAGAAGAGACTGCGGTACTTCAGAGAATCCGACTGCACTTTCACTATCCGACGTGTTTATGATGCGCCAGCGGAGGTCATAAATGTGCGTCTGCTGCTGTGGGGAAACTATGGAAACTACAGTTTTCTGTACAGCGGACTACAACATGGATGTTTAATAAGAACGAGGGACTACTGTAAACTAATCTAGAGACTCTGCACCGTGCTCTGATGCTGTTGCTTATGCTTTATGAACGGGGACAACAGAGAAACTATTCTTCATGACCAAAGTTGGAATTGAAATAAAAAAGGAAAGTGAAACTTATGCTCGTCTCCCTCTCCTCCGGTCCACATTAATACAAATGATCCCAATACGTATGATTGTATGAAAAGATCTTAAAATCAATACAAATGATTTATTATAACGTTAGTCCTTAACATCTATCACTGTGTATATCACCATTCAAACATCTTTTAAAAGTTGAACAAACCCCACACAGCTCAGTAAACACTGTGAAATGTTGACTTTATTTGATCATTTCAGTAAAAACTAACGTTCATATTTCTCCTTTTGATTATAATACTGATGAACGTTCAAAACAAAGCACTTTGGCAAGTTACCACATACGTTTTAAA